>NW_024070188.1:18386572-18477248 GCF_014754425.2 Oryx dammah | reverse complement strand
AGTATTAACCTTTAAGCATATAGGAGAAATAAGTATTAACCTTTAAGATTAATCATGTTAACCTTGGGTTAAATAAATTCCTTTCTTGATTGTAACTCACTACACCCTCACCCTATAGGAATGCAACTTTATTTGGAGGGTGGTGTCTGGTTTAGGAAAAAACACCCTTGGAAAAAATAAGTATTTTGGTTATCAGAAAGAAAGGGTCGTAAAATGTCAACAGGCCTCATGGCCAGAAGATGATGTAAAACCCCTAAGATCTTTTTTTATGTAAAGCAGCTGATTTTGATAAAGGTCAGGACTGCTGACCCCCCGCATGACTCTGTATTCATCCCTATGTGTAACAAAAGGTATATAAGCAAACCCCAAAATAAAGAAATTAGATCAGTTTCCAGAAAGACTGATTCCCCCATGTCGTTCTTTCTTGCTCCTCGTTTTTCTGGCTGAATTCCCATCTGGAGCGTGGGTGCTCACCATGTCTACTTACTTGTCCCGGCTTTCAAGCCCACGCGAGAAGGAGCCCAAGGAGGGGCAGCTTCCGATATTCAAGTGGTGCTGTTGGGCCAACGTAGATGGTGCAAATTCCTTGTCTTGGAATTTTATTGGTATCCCACGTAAACCAAGTTATTCAGCCTCTTTTTCTCTCCTACTATTTTCTGGCCAAATTCCCATCTGGTGCATGGGTACCCACCAAGCCTGCTAATTTTGCCTGGGCCTCTAAGATCAGACCAGGGGGGCCTCAGTGCCTCCTTTCCTTCAGGAGAACGGGAAGACACCTGCGGCCTACGTAGGTGGTGATTGGTATTCCATGTAAACCAAGTTATTCAGCCTCTTGTTCTCTGCTAATTTTCTATTCCCTCTCTATCTGTAATTAAATAAGTTATTTCCAAGGACACCGACTCAATCCCCACCTTTGAATCACCCTGGATCCACTGGGCCTGGACCCCGGCGATAACTTTTAACAGCATATTTCAAGTATGTCTCCTTGTTTGTACTACATTGGATTTCCATGTGAACATTGAGGGAATTTCCCTTTTAAGAGTTTTAAAATATAAAGTTCCAAATTATTATATCTTTTGATATGTTTACATCTTCCTTCTATTTTTACTGTTTTACTATTTACATTTTCTTTTTTGATATGCCTATGTTTTTACTTTAAATGTTACTTTTATTGAAGTAAACTATAAAAATGACTCTGTTTTTAAAGAGATCACAAGATAAAATAAATGATAATATGTGTATCACTTAAATTACTCAAGTCCTTTCAAAATGTACTGACCACAAAGAAGATTTTTTCCTAACATGGGCTAAAATTGATATTTATTCCTCCTGATGGATGTTTTTTTACAAAATACAACTTATTTTATTTTTGAGTTTGAAATGTTTACAGAATTATATCAAACTAATTTGATTTAAATTGGATCTCTTATAGCCATGAAACTTATTGGAAGATGGAATTAATGAAGTTCTCTTCTTACCATATTAATCTATTAGGTAAAATACAAATTTATAAGGCCAAATAGGAAACTTCTATAATATACTCAGCATTAAACAGCAATTACTTTAAAATTTCTGGCAAAAAATAAAAATTTTTTCTCTTCTTTCCAACAGTATTTAGAATATGCTTTTCTCTTACCTTATGAGTTATTGTATGTGAAAATATTTTGTAATTATGTATATAAATATTAAATGTTATTATAGTCTTATTTTAAGTATAGTGGATAAGTTGATTTAATGTATATAAGCTAAATCAATGTATCTGGTGTGCATCTCTATATAACAATTTTCCTTAATTGGAAAAATTAAGATTTCCAACTATAATTTCCTTATATGTAAAACATTCAATACCAAATTAGCATCTGTTTAAACAGTTGTCTAATCAAAATTCTATTGCCTCTCTGTGGCAGCAACTGAGAAATGAAAGCCTAGACAGTAAGTTGACAATGCATATTCATTCAACAAATATTTTTGAAGAGTTTCCCCATGGCAGAGATTATATTTGAAATTCATACATAAATAAGACATGATAACTTGCATTTTACTGATGGAAGGATAATTGTGGACATGGAAGGAACAGTAATTACTATACTACTATGAACTTTGCTTAGGCTAGGATTTTCACCTACAGTATATCACTTGATTCTTACAGTCACTTATGATGAAAAGTCTATTTTATGTATTTTATAGGTAAAAAAATTAATTCTCAGATGATTTTTATGGCTAACCAAAAGTTAAACATAGAGGAAGCCCAGGGGCTGAAATTAGAGTCTCTACTTTTCTCACTTTAATGCCCCAGATTTCTCCATTATACACCATATAATTTCTTAAATAAATTTAAAAGTATTTATGTGACAGTGCTGTATAAGTATACAATGAATATCTAATTGAGAACCAGTTTTTCTAAGTTCAAAGGTTGCCATATAAATATCCATGCACTGGGACTCAGAAAATGTTAGTATCTTTACAAATTAATATTGCTATTATATCCTAATGAATCCTTAATTAAATGGCTTTGTTACAGCATATTATTCAGTAGTCAAAACAATAATTTTGTTTTTAGGTACATATTCCATTCTGTACTAAAATGTGTTAGCACATTTTTCAAAGAACAGTGCTTTTTTATTTCTACTTATATATGTACAATTTATAGCCAAATCAGATTCCAACTATTTCTAATGGCAATGTTAGGAGTTGAATAATGAGAACCACTTGATAGGTTAAAGTGAATTTATTTCGGATTCCATTTCTTTGCAATGGTCAGTAAATCTTTCAATTTACCTCGAGGGTTCAGGAAACTCATTCAAAGTTTGTCTAAAGGAAAATTATACCTCTAGTGGGAAACGTTATTTTAGATGAGACCTTGCGGCAATCACAACCTGCTGTAGTTAAAGAGATGGATTCTTCTGGTGAGATATCATTCCTAAAGTATCTCTGGTATATGTTTGTTTATTTTTAATTTATTTTTAAAGTGCTTTTTGGTAATGCCACATAATATCTGGCATCTTAGTTCCCTGACCAAGGATTGAAACCATGCCCCTTGCATTGGAAGTGTAGAGTCTTAGCCACTGAACTATGAAGGAAGTCCCTCTCTAGTGTATGTTTATGTCTCATGTTGTGCCATAAATGTATTTATTTTTTCATTCATAATACTTTCTAAGTTATGACAAATATAGGGTCATCTGAAGTCCAACATTAGGTCTAAAAAATTAAAAATAGAAAATAACTGATACATTAAAATTTCTTCTGAGTTTAAAATGATGGTAGAATAGACTGTCTGACCATCTGGATACTTCTTGGTCCATTATCAGAGTGAAAACTATGAAGTATGAATAAGTCTAGAGATTTCTTATTAATTTTGCCTCTGTGTAGGAAGAACATTTTATTTCTTGCTGCTGCTGCTGCTGCTAAGTCACTTCAGTCGTGTCCAACTCTGTGTGACCCCATAGACGCCAGCCTGCCAGGCTCCCCTGTCCCCGGGATTCTCCAGGCAAGAACACCGGAGTGGGTTGCCATTTCCTTCAACGCATGAAAGTGAAAAGTGAAAGTGAAGTCGCTCAGTCGTGTCCGGCCCTCAGCAACCCCATGAATTGCAGCCTATCAGGCCCCTCTGTCCATGGGATTTTCCAGGCAAGAGTACTGGAGTGGGGTGCCATTGCCTTCTCCATTTTATTTCTTAGATAGCTTCAATTCTTGGAAAGAAAATAAGGATATAAAAAGAAAGAAAAATATAAAAGTATATTTCTCAAAGGTAGTTTATGAATACTATTAAGAAACTTGTTAACATATCCCCATGGTTATTTAAATTATTTTTATTGTCCCGATTCTTAAATATGTACACATATAAACAATAAATTCTTATAGCCATAAATGACAAATCAAAAGCAAATTTGTAAGTTAATACAAACAAGATGAGAAAGTCAATAACATTTTAATCAAAAGGACTGATTTGTTGTATGAGTTGATATTTTGTTGAAAACCTAAACTGGTTTTCACAGTGCGACTTGTGTATTGACAATATTGCACAGGTGTTTTGGAGGTTGGAATATCTATGTTGCTATGTCAAATCTGATAAATAATTGAGTCCACCATTTTCCTCTGGTTAAAATATTGGAGAATACTTATTCAGACACGATATCCTATCATTTGGCTCTCACGTGTCAGTGGTAGGCATATGCATATCATTCTCTGTTGCTCTTATTAACCTACTACAATTACAGCGGTAAAGGCACCAAGACAAATATACGTGGGAACATGATGTTAAGCATTGAAACTGCATACTAAGTAACCGTTATCACCCAAACCATTCTAAAATTAAACTTAGGTATTAAAATAGTATATTATTATCATAATGGAAATCAAGAGTCACTGACATGCTAATGCGCACGGAAGGCTTGAGATGGCATATTGATCAACTCATCAACCCAAAGGGACTTTTGTATTACAAATGAACTCCGGAGACATCTTCCTCTTTAATCATCTTAGTAATATATCTCTTATCCTCAGTACTTAATTCTGTAAGTCTTTCTGGATTAATTGAAATGCTAATTGCAGAATGTTTCTATAATCTTAAAGCACCAAACTTTTCAGGCATATCAATTGCTTCTGTACTACCACTGAATTTTCTATCCTCATTTTAAAAGAAATTCCAGATTATCAGTGCAGGGGAAATTTCATTATACTTCCTAGGTAGCTTATTTTAATTTCTACTAGATGTATTCTCTATCTTAGTTTCTTATAGGTTAGAAATATTAAAAATATCTTCTCCCAGTTTGTGGGTTTTTAAAAAATTTCCTTATGGTATCTTTTGAAGAAAGGAATTCAGAAATTGTCAATGTAGTCAATTTCATCAGTCTCATTTAATATATACATCCTTACTTGGTGAAAAATACATTTTTACATTTTTAATCGGATAAAATTTTGATTTTCACACTTAAGTTCACCATCAATTTGCAGTTAATTTTTATGTAAGATATGTTTGGGGTTTAAATGTGCCCCTACAAATTTATAAGTTGAAGCCATAACCTCCAGGACCTCAGAATGTGACTGGATTTGGGGATTAGGTCTTTAAAAGTGTAATTGAGTTAAAATTAGTTCGTTAGGATGGGCCTTAACCCAATATGACTAGTGTCCTTGTAGGAAGAAAAAATTTGAACAAAGAAAGACCAGAAATGGTATTTCTTTTCCAGCAGCAGAGGAAAACCCTGAAAACACAGGAGAAGGTGCCCATCTGCAAGTTAAGGAGAGAAGCTTCAGGTGAAGCCAAGCTGGCCCATTCCTTGAGTTTAGATCATGTTGTCAATTGCCCAGTCATGCCTTTGCAGCCCCATGGACTGTGGCCCACCAGGCCTCTGTGTCCGTGAAATTCTCCAGGCACGGATACTGGAGTAGGTAGCCACTCCTTTCTCCAGGGGATCTTCCCATCTCAGGGATCGAACCCAGGCACTCTGCATTGTAGGCAGATTCTTTACCATCTAAGCCACCAGGGAAGCCGATTCCTGTTTTTTTAAGCCCTCTTGTCACAGGAAATTTGTCAAAACTGAAAACAATAAATTTGTTTTTTTTTAAACCACCTTGTCTCTGGCCATTGTTGAGACAGCCTTAGCAAACTAATACGCTATCACATTTTTGTTTGCCACAAATATAACTAACATTCCAGAGTCATTTCGTAATTTCTTCTTTTTCCACTGCTGTGCAGCACCACCTTTGTCCATGTATCAAGTAACCATTTATGTACAGCTCATTTTCTAGGACCTCTAATCTCTTCCGTCTGTTTGTTTAGTCCTGTCCAACTCTACACTGTTATAATTACCACAACTTGAATATATAACTTGATAGAGCAAATATCCCTACTTCATCATCCCCTTAATCAATGTCACCATCAGTCTTAATACAATATTTGTCTGGATTCATAGCCAGAGTTCTTAATCAGTGTAGAAGGCAAGGCAAACAACACAAGTCTTCTAAGAACTATAGATAAAGGAAGTGCCAGGAATGAACAAATAAGTTTGAAAAAGAAAAAAAAAGTAATTGAAGTTCTAGAAATTGAAAATATATGATAAAAATGCATTGAATGGCTTAAATAATAAAAACATAGCTGAATAAAGTTTGTAAGCTGATAGATATATCTAAACAAATCACTCACTGTGCTGTGCAGAGACAGAAAAAAATATATGTGAAAGAGAACATAAGAGCTATTTGAGAGAATGCAAAGATTTACTATATGTCAGAATAGAAACACACAGAGAGAAAAAAAATGAAGCAATATTTGAAGAAAATGGCTATAGTTTTAAAAGAGCCAAGAAGATAAAAATCCACAGGTCCACAATTTGTGACACATCACACACATAATAAACAAAAATAAATCTAAATTCAAACATATCAAAGTAAAACTGTAGAATACAAAGGAAAAAAATAGTTTATGCAGCCAGAAGAAAGAATGACCGGTAATAATGGAATTCTCAGTTGCAACAATGGAAGGCAGAGATGCCAGAATAATACCTTTAAATCGTGAAAAATTCCGATTGTCAGCTTTTTAATTCTCAGAAATATTGCCGTTCAAGAAAAATCATGAATTAAAATTCCATCAGAAAAGCTTGTGGTGAGGTAATTTTCTAGGATATATTGGAGAAGGAAATGGCAACCCACTCCAATATTCTTGCCTGGAAAATCCCATGGACGGAGGAGCCTGGTTGGCTACTGTCCATGGGGTCGCAAAGAGTCAGACAGGACTGAGCGACTTTGATATATATATATATATATATAAATATATGTATATATATAAAATATATATATATATATATAAAGAAAAGTAATCCCAGAATAAAGGTCTGTGTGCCAGAAAGAACGAAGAGTAAATCAAATGATAGAAGTGTATGTGAGTAGCTTACTATTTGACCATTGGTAGGAATCTTGCAGGCCACAATTTGGCAAGCTTTTCTCCAGACAGGATTGTTTCTGCTTTGGCCTGTCACCAGGGGGCGCAACTGACCAGAAACAGTCTTGGCCCTCAAGATTTCTGCCTCATGCAAGCAGCCAGGTTCTCTCCAGGCCCTGAATCAGATATTAGATTAGCTTAATCCTCTCATTTGCCTGTTGCTCCTGGCTTTCAGCTCTGATTTCACACCAGGCATGCATGTGTGTGTGTATGTGTTTGCTTTGTTTTCCATTTGAGTGTATGTGTTTGTTTTGGGGGCTGTGTTTGTGTCTGGGAGTGATGTGCGGGTGAGGTCACCTAAGGGTCTTTCTCTACTTTTCACGAGGGCTTGAATGGTATGTTTTTCCCATATCTGTACTGGGAGGGCACACAGAGCACCCAGCTGACCAAGATGCTGGTCACAGCTGTTTAACAATTTCTTCTTACATGTGGATGACAAATGTAATTTCATAGTTATGAAGAAAAATCAGTATTTCTGAAGCAAAACTAGGTTAAATGGTCTGTTTCATAGAAGGAGGCATATTCCATTTCCTTTATTTCTGTTATAAACAACTTTGCAAACATAATCATCTTTGGAAATGGAATGGGGGGAACATGGCTAATAAAATGACTAAGAAATAAAGTTGGGGTTTCTTGTCCTAAGAGTTCTCTAGTACTGATCATTATACCTTGAATTATTTTTCTGATTTCTTGAACTCCATGGTAGCGTTTATTACTAGGGTAAAGCAATACTTATTTATTTATTTATTGGTCCAGTGCTTTTTTCCCCCTCCATCTATTCCATGTAATTTGATTTGTTGTTTCACATTGTTAGTTATCAGATTAGAAATCTCTGTTGAGTATCACATGTGTCTGTGTCCTTACATGCCTTTACATGTCTATCTGGCAGTTGTAACTTAGCGTTATAAACTTTGTAAGCTTTATTTGAAGAGATACACTGTATCGTGAAAAGAAAGTCTGATTCATAGCAACACTTGCGGTTTACAAGCAATACTTAAAATTATTTTCCCCTATTTTTAAAATAATAGTAACCAAATTGTTGTACTACTCCCACACAGAGCTACAGTTGGCCTTCCTGAACTGTGTCGCTGGGGTGTGTTAATTTTTCTGTGTTTTTTCTCCAAAAAGGGAATCATCTGGATTCATATCTGAGTGCACCAGAACCTAAGATATTCCAGGAAATTATTACTTGTTCTGTTATTTTTTAATTTAGAAAGCTTTAAAAATATATTCCAGGCCAACCAATAACAATTTCAATATTTGTACTTCAGAAGGTGGAATGATTGAGGTATATTTAATAGAAGTTGTATTTTCCAGTGTGAAGATATTTTCCTAATATAAGTCTGCATTTCTGAATGAGAACTGGTGAAATGTGATGAGTATAAATCATTGCTTTTAATTTTACTCCAAAGTGACCATCATGTTATAGTGATTACTTCATCTGCAGCAGGTCAAAATTTTGTTCATATGAACTTCTTTGCTAGGATATGTGTAAGTAGCCTAGAATACTTTTTGCTATTATACTGATAGCATGAACCTCCCAGCCAAAGCCGCTTTTTTTTTTTTTAAAGGAGCATTGATTAAGAAGCTTTGGTTAGAATTTGGCTTTATTTTTTAAAAGAATATTGTGGGCCATATGAATCACTCTTGTGTTTATAAACAATGGAGTGTATTTAATACAGATCTGGCATATACCCTGAGGAAACCAAAATTGAAAAAGACAAATGTATCCCATTGTTCACTGCAGCACTATTTACAACAGCTAGAACATGGAGGCAACTAGATGTCCATCAACAGATGAATGGATAAAGAAGTTATGGTTCATATACATAATGGAATATTACTCAGTCATAAAAAGGAAATGCCTTTGAGTCAGTTCTAATGAGGTGGATGAAACTAGAACCTAATACAGAGTGAAGTAAGTCAGAAAGAGAAAGTTAAATATTGTATTCTAACACATATACATGGAATCTAGAAAAATGGTACTGAAGAATTTACTTACAGGGCAGCAATGGAGAAACAGACATAGAGAATAGACTTATGTACATGGGGAGAGGGGAGGAGAGATGTATGGCAAAAGTAATATGGAAACTTATATTACCATATGTAAAATAGATAGCCAATGGGAATTTGCTGTATGGCTCAGGAAACTCAAACAGGGGCTCTGTATCAACCTAGAGGGGTGGGATGGGGAGGGAGATGGGAGAGAAGTTAAAGGAAGAGGAGATATATATATATATATATATATATATATATATGTACATACTTATGGCTGATTCACGTTGAGGTTTGCCAGAAAACAACAAAATTCTGTAAAGCAATTATCCTTCAATAAAAAATTAATTATATAAAAAAATACAGATCTGGCCTTAGTATACTTTTGTTTTTTAGTTTGTTTCTTTGTTTTTACTATTGATGATTACTATGTAGCGTGGTTTGTCTTTTTTAATAAATTTTACTTTTTAGAGAAGTTTAATTTGCAAAGCAAAATTGAACAGAAAGTAAAGAATTTCCATATATTTCTTGTTCTCACACATGTACAGCCTCCCCTACTATGAACATACTGTACACAGTGGTGCATTTATTACAGATGATGAGTTTTGACACATTATTGTCACTCAAAGTCCATAGTTTACATTAGGGTTCAGTCTTAGTGTACATTCTGTGAGTTTTGACATGTTTATTGACATGTATCCACCACTGTAGCATCAAACAGAATAGTTTCACTACCCTAAAAACCCTCTGTGTTCTGCCTATTCATCCTTCTTACATTTTTGGTAACAATTCATCCATGGAGTCCCTAGGACCACACGACTGAGCGACTTCACTTTCACTTTTCACTGTCATGCATTGGAGAAGGAAATGGCAACCCCCTCCAGTGTTCTTGCCTGGAGAATCCCAGGGACGGGGGAGCCTGGTGGGCTGCTGTCTCTGGGGTCACACAGAGTCGGACACGACTGAAGCGACTTAGCAGCAGCAGCAATAGATGCATTGCGATATCAATTGTTGTTTTAACTTGTGATTCTCTAAAAGAATACAACATAGAATATTTTTCATGACAATTTACCAAGTTTATATCATCCTTGTTATGTATCTTTTCAGTTCTATGGGCCATTTAAAATGGGAATTTTTTACTTATAGCTGAGATTTGAGTTATTTCTAAATTTTAGATAACAGTACTTTGTCGAATGTGTTTTCTGCAACTATTTTCTCCAAGTTTGTGTTCTTCTCCTCTTGAAATTGTCTTCTACAGAGAAGTTTTTAAACTTAATAAAGTCCAATCCAATTGTTTCTTTCACGGATTACACCTTTTATGTTTGAAAAGGTTATTGGCATACTCAAGGCCATCCAGGTTCTCGCCCATGTTATATTCTAGGATTCTTACAGTTTTGTGTTTTATATATAGGTTGGTGATATGTTGAGTTAATTTTTGTGAAAAGTGTTAAATTCTGCAGCTAGATTAAATTTTTTTTTTGCATGTGGATATTCAGCTGTTCCAGAACCATTTGTTCAAAAGAACACCTTTGTTCCATTGTGTTGTCTTTGCTCCTCTCTCAATGGTCAGTTTAATATATTTACATGAGTCTATTTCTGGGCTATCTGTTCTGTTTCATTGATCTTCTTCTCTGGTCTTTCACCAATACCACACTCTCTTTGATTACCATAGTTTTATAGTAGATCTTAAAGTTGGGTAGTGTCAATCTTCTGACTTGTTCTCTTCCAATAGTATGTTTATTATTCTGAGTCTTTTGCCCCTCCATATAAACCTTAAAATCAGTTTGTCAATACCCATAAAATAACTTGCTGGGATATTGGCTCAGACTGCATTGAATCTATAGCCCCAGATGGAAAGAACTGACATCTTGACAATACTGAGTTTCTATCCATAAACATAGAATATATTTCCACTTGTTTAGTTCTTCTTTGATTTTGTTCATTATAGTTTTGCTTTTTTCTCATGCAGATCTTATCTTGTTAAATTTATAACTAAGTATTTTATTGTTGTGGTGCTAAGATAAATGGTGCGCTTCCCTGATGGCTCAGTGGTAACAAATCTGCCTGCAGTGCAGGATTCGTGGGTTCATCCCTTGATTGGGAAATTCTCTGAGGAGGAAATAGCAACCAACTCCAGTATTCTTGCCTGGAGAATTCCATGGACAGAAGAACCTGGCAGGGTACAGTTCATGGGGTTGTAAACAGTTAGACACGACTGAGCAACTAACACTAACACTTCAGTATGACATTGAAAAGGAGTGATGAGAAGGGACATCCTTGCCTTGTTCTTTATTTTGGTGGAAAAGCAACTAGTTGTTTTACCATTAAGTATGATATTAACTGTAGATTTTTTTTTGTGGCTATTCTTTATCAGGTTGAGGAATTTTCCTTTTGCTACTAGTTTATGGAGAATTTTTATCATGTATACACACAGAATTTTGTTAAATGCTTTTCCTGAATCTATTGATATGCTTATGTGATTTTTAAAATAATTTTATTTATTTTTGGCAGTGCTGGGTCTTCACTGCTATGTGGCTTTTTCTCTAGTTATGGCAAGTGGGGCTACCCTTTATCTGCAGTGCGTGGGCTTCTCATTGCTTTGGCTTCTCTTGTTGCAGAGCATGGGCTCTAGCACACAGGGGCTTCACTAGTGGCAGCACATGGCTTCAGTAATTGCAGCTCCTGGGCTCTAGAGCACAGGCCTAATAGTTGTGGCACAAGTGATTAGTTGCCCTGCAGCATGTGGGATCTTCTTGGATCATGGATTAAACCCGTGTCTCCTGCATTAGCAGGGAGACTCTTTATCACTGGGCCACTAGGGAAGCTTGATTATGTGATTTGGAACCCTCTTACACTGTTGGTGGGAATGCAGACTAGTACAGCCACTATGGAGAACAGTGTGGAGATTCCTTAAAAAACTGGAAATAGAACTGCCTTATGACCCAGCAATCCCACTGCTGGGCATACACACCGAGGAAACCAGAATTAGAAGAGACACATGTACCCCAATGTTCATCGCAGCACTGTTTATTATAGCCAGGACATGGAAGCAGCCTAGATGTCCATCAGCAGATGAATGGATAAGAAAGCTGTGGTACATATACACAATGGAGTATTACTCAGCCATCAAAAAGAATACATGTGAATCAGTTCTAATGAGGTGGATGAAACTGCAGCCTATTACACAGAGTGAAGTAAGCCAGAAAGAAAAACACCAATACAGTATACTAATGCCTATATATGTAATTTAGAAAGATGGTAATGATAACCCTGTATGCGAGACAGCAAAAGAGACACAGATGTATAGAACAGTCTTTTGGACTCTGCGGGAGAGGGAGAGGGTGGGATGATATGGGAGAATGGCATTGAAACGTATAATATCATATAAGATATGAATCACCAGTCCAGGCTCAATGCATGATACAGGATGCTTGGGGCTGGTGCACTGGGATGACCCAGAGGGACAGTACGGGGAGGGAGGTGGGAGGGGGTTCAGGTTGGGGAACACATGTACACTCGTGGCGGATTCATGTTGATGTATGCCAAAACCAGTACAATATTGTAAAGTAATTAGCCTCCAATTAAAATAAATAAATTTAAATTAAAAAAAATTTTCTCTGTTGATAGGATGGATTTCATCTATTGAGTCTTGAATGTTGAACCAGCCTTCCATACCTGGGATAAATTGCACTTAATCATGCAGTATACTTATACTTTTTTGGATCTGATTTGCTAACATTTTGCTGAAGATTTCTTTGTGTATATTTATGAGAGATATTGATCTGTAGTTTTCTTCCCTTGTGGCTCAGCTGGTAAAGAATCTGCCTGCAATGCAGGAGACCCGGCTTCAGTCCCTGGGTTGGGAAGATTCCCTGGAGAAGGGAAAGGCTAATCACTCAGTATTCTGGCCTAGAGAATTCCATGGACTGTATAGTCCATGGGGTCGGAAAGAGTCGGACATGACTGAGCGACTTTCACTTACTTACTTTCTTTCCTTGTAACATGTTTTTCCTGTTTAGATATTAGAACAGTGAGACTCTTGTTAATGAGTTACGATGTAGTACCATTGCTTATATTCTCTGAAGGAGATTTTAGAAATTTGTATAAATTTTTTTTTTCCCTGGAAAGTTTAGTACAAGTCACCAGTTAACTCATCTAGACCTGGTGCTTTCTGTTTTGAAAGATTATTATTGGTTTTTGTTGTTTTAATTTATGTTTTAAATTTACATATTTTAATTAACCTTTACTGGAGTATAATGGATTCACAATATTGTGTTAGTTTCTACCAAAATACAGCAAAGTGAATCAGTTATACATATACATATGTCCACTCTTTAGATTCTTTTCCCATACAGGTCATTACAAAGTACTGAGTAGAGTTTCCTGTGTTATACTGTAGGTTCTTATCAGTTATCTATTATATATATAGTAGTGTGTGTATGTCAGTTTCAATTTCCCAATTTATCCCTTCTCCTCCTTTACCCCTTGGTAACCATAATTTTGTTTTCTACATCTGTGGCTCTATTTCTATTTTGTGAATAAGTTCACTTGTACCTTTGTTTTAGATTCTGCATATAAGTGATATCATATAATATTTGTTTTTCTCTTTTTTTCACATAGTATGACAATCTCTAGGTCTAATCATGTTGCTGCAAGTTACATGATTTCATTCTTGTTTATTGATGAGTAATATTCCACTGTATATATGTACCACATCTTTATCCATTCCTCTGTTGATGGACATCTCCTGGCTATTGTAAACAGTGCTGCAGTAAACAGTGGGATTCATGTATCTCTTTGAATTATTATTTTCTACATATAATTGCCCAGGATGGATGGTTATTATTTATTGAGTCATTTTCTTTACTAGATATAGGTCTACTCAGAGTGTTTCTTTCTTCTTGTGTAAGGTTTGGCAGATTTTCTTTCAAGGATTGATCTGTTTCATATAAATGAGTTGTTTTTCAGTTCAGTTCAGTCACTTAGTCGTGTCCAACTCTTTGCGACCCCATGAATTGTTTATAGTAGTTATTTATTATCCTTTTGATGTCCATGAGACTCTGTGGTGATGCCCTCTATAGCGTTTCTGGTATTAATCATTTTTGTCTTCCCTCTTTTTCTCAGTTGCTAAGTTTGGTTGATTTTTCTCTTTTGATTTTATGTTTTAAATGCATTCATTTCTATTTAACTTTGGTTGTTATTTTTCTTTTGATTACTTTGGGTTTAGTTTCCTAATGTGCAAACTTTGCCTATTGACTTCAGAGTTTTCTTATTTTCTAATATATGCATCCAGTGGTATAAATCTTCCCCTAAATACTGCTTTCATTAATCCCATGACTTTACTTTTGGAAGGCTAGTCTGGGGAAATATTACCTGAATTCTGGGAAGTTCATTTGCAAACTCACTTAAAACCTATATTTCAGCAATTTCAAACTTGATTGTCTATATTTTCATGATAATTACTAATAGAAGCTCCAATCATGTTGAATTGTCAATATAGAAAATGTTCTAAACTTGCTTAACTGTGACAGAGATTTATACTAAGGCATACATATGAAACAAAATTATATTCTGGATGCTACTGTCAGCTGTATTTCAGTTCAGTCTTTCAGTCCTATCCGACTCTTTGTGACCCCATGAATCACAACACGTCAAGCCTCCCTGTCCATCACCAACTCCCGGAGTTCACTCAGACTCACATCCATCGAGTCAGTGATGCCATCCAGCCATCTCATCCTCGGTCGTCCCCTTCTCCTCCTGCCCCCAACCCCTCCCAGCATCAGAGTCTTTTCCAATGAGTCAACTCTTCACATGAGGTGGCCAAAGTACTACAGTTTCAGCTTCAGCATCATTCCTTCCAAAGAAATCCCAGGGCTGATCTCCTTCAGAATGGACTGGTTGGATTTCCTTGCAGTCCAAGGGACTCTCAAGAGTCTTCTCCAACACCACAGTTCAAAAAAACCAATTCTTTGGCACTCAGCTTTCGTCACAGTCCAACTCTCACATCCATACATGACCATTGGAAAAACCATAGCCTTGACTAGACAGACCTTTGTTGGCAAAGTAATGTCTCTGCTTTTGTATGTGCTATCTAGGTTGGTTATAACTTTCCTTCCAAAGAGTAAGCGTCTTTTAATTTCATGGCTGCAGTCACCATCTGCAGTGATTTTGGAGCCCCCCAAAATAAAGTCTGACACTGTTTCCACTGTTTCCCCATGTATTTGCCATGAAGTGATGGGACCAGATGCCATGATCTTAGTTTTCTGAATGTTGAGCTTTAAGCCAACTTTTTCACTCTCCTCTTTCCCTTTCATCAAGAGGCTTTTTAGTTCCTCTTCACTTTCTACCATAAGGGTGGTGTCATCTGCATATCTGAGGTTATTGATATTTCTCCCGGCAATCCTGATTCCAGCTTGTGCTTCTTCCAGCCCGTCATTTCTCATGATGTACTCTGCATAGAAGTTAAATAGGCAGGGTGACAATATACAGCCTTGATGTACTCCTTTTCATTTGGAACCAGTCTGATGTTCCATGTCCAGTTCTAACTGTTGCTTCCTGACCTGCATATAGGTTTCTTAAGAGGCAGGTCAGGTGGTCTGGTATTCCCATCTCTTTCAGAATTTTCCACACTTTGTTGTGATCCACACAGTCAAAGGCTTTGGCATAGTCAATAAAGCAGAAATATATGTTTTTCTGGAACTCTGTTGCTTTTTCCATGATCCAGCAGATGTTGGCAATTTGATCTCTGGTTCCTCTGCCTTTTCTAAAATCAGCTTGAATATCTGGAAGTTCACAGTTCATGTATTGCTGAAGCCTGGCTTGGAGAATTTTGAGCATTCCTTTCCTAGCATGTGAGATGAGTGCAATTGTGTGGTAGTCTGAGCATTCTTTGGCATTTCCTTTCTTTGGGATTGGAATGAAAACTGACCTTTTCCAGTCCTGTGGCCACTGCTGAGTTTTCCAAATTTCCTGGCATAATGAGTGCAGCACTTTCACAGCATCATCTTTCAGGATTTGAAATAGCTCCACTGGAATTCCATCACCTCCACTGGCTTTGTTAGTAGTGATGCTTTCTTAGGCCCACTTGACTTCACATTCCAGGATGTCTGGCTCTAGGTGAATGATCACACCATCGTGATTATCTTGGTCATGAAGATCTTTTTTGTACAGTTCTTCCGTGTATTCTTGCCACCTCTTCTTAATATCGTCTGCTTCTGTTAGGTCCATACCATTTCTGTCCTTTATCAAGCCCATCTTTGCATGAAATGTTCCCTTGGTATCTGTTATTTTCTTGAAGAGATCTCTAGTCTTTCCCATTCTGTTGTTTTCCTCTATTTGTTTACATTGATCGGTGAGGAAGGCTTTCTTATCTCTTCTTGGTATTCTTTGGAACTCTGCATTCAGATGCTTATATCTTTCCTTTTCTCGTTTGCTTTTCGCTTCTCTTCTTTTCACAGGTATTTGTAAGGTCTCCTCAGACAGCCATTTTATTTTTTTGCATTTCTTTTCTTTGGGGATGGTCTTGATCCCTGGTGACTATTTAGAGCAAGTAAAATTTTGCTGCTCTTAAAATCATGCAGTCAAACTTTACAAGGTTGAAAGTTTATGTGTTAATGGGTTTCTCTAATCTTTAAATTTCACAAGACTCTTCTCCAGAACATTATGGTTTCCACTACTGAAATGACACCATTCTTTTATGGAGAAGTGTGTCTATATCAAATTACATAACATACTTTTGACCTTAAAACCTGAGGAAGAGAAAGTGGGCTTGACCAGGGTGGGGATTAAAAGCAGTTGCTGCTTCTCTTCTTGGGCATATGCTCTAGACTTATGATTTAGTCTAGGTGTTTTTTGAAAGCAATTTATTGACATGATGAGTTTTAGAATCATCTAGAGAACTTGTAAAAATACTGTTTCTTGGGCTTAATTCCAGGTCAATTAAATGAAAATCTCTGTGACAATTTAGGAGTCAGTATTGCAGATTAACTTTCTAGTAATTTTGAAATGCAGTCAGTTGAAGAGCACAGCATAGTAGAAATCAGTATAAAGTCAGTAGTCTGTTTAAAATTCAACTGAAATGTGTGGTCAGTTTTTGTGATGCTTTTAAAGATTGTTTAAGATTTACCAATATTTATGTGCTGTTTTATCCACCAATCAGGCTTCTCCAATAGCTCAGTTGGTAAAGAGTCTGCCAATGTAGCCCCTGCAGAACAGCCCATATCATTTTACCAGATGAGAGGATTTGGCTCTCTTTCTTCAAAGAAATGATTCATGATCTGACGGATGTTCTCACTCACATAGTGTTACATATCTTTTGAGTTCCAGTGGCTTGTTACTGTAGGTGATTTCATGTGGATTAATTCATTAGTTTGTCCAGAGTTAATGGAAGTAAAATGGAAATTCTAGTTTTGCTCATTTATTGAAAGTTTATTGCTAATGGATACAGGTAAATCTGGCAGAAATAGACCAATGCATATTTATTTTGTTATTGAATTACCCTAACTTAATGTGGATTTTTTTTTTTGTAGCAGTATCTCCTACTTTTAGTGCTGTGTACATTCCCTGTATGTCTTAAATTATTTCCCATCACAGCAAGTGATGCACAGTGTCTATTTAAGATAGTATAAAAATGAAAGGACAGTGTCTCACAAGTATAGCAGACATTTCTTGGTGCACAAATCATATCTTTATTGAAAAGATATGTAGCTGATGAAACAATCAAAAGGGCATCAGTTTCAACATGGTACTTTCAAAACCAAGATCTGAAAAAAAGTAAAAAGGATATAATACATAGATGGGAGTTTTATCTCATTTAGAAAGGAGGCATGTCTTTTTTAATGAAAGAAATGATTCTCCTAAGGGTCTATTTGAATTATTAATTTTCTTCATTATTGCTTTTCTTTTGCTTATCTTTCACAGTCAATTAAGATTTTAAGCCTCTGTATACTCTTTAGAGCTTGTTTCTGTTGTTTAAGAACATTTTCCCAGGTATATTTTCTTTACTTTGAGAGATTCTTTTATTCTATGAACTCTGGTTTAAAGCAAAAGTAAATGGGCACACGAGAAAGGATGATTACTGGGTTAATTATGTACCTGTGTATTCTGTGAAGCTGACACTCTTCAATAACCTTAAACCTAATGAACTTTTCTTCTGACTGAAACTTTCAATTACTCACTCACTGTTACATTAGTACGTAAGTATTTCAGTTATTGCCATAGCTCATTAGAATGTAAATGAACACCATGGACTGAATTAGCACATTCAGGGCTTGATTAAGTCAGGAGTAGTTTAAATAGATTTTCTTCCAGATGTCAGTTTCTCTTCTGATATACAAACAGCATACATCAGATCAAACAATTCCATTATATTCACAAAATCTTCATGTGCCTTTTTAGCAGTAGTCGACATGCACATATAAGGCTATATAATAGGGACAATCTGCCTGTTTCTCCAACTCACAAAGGATCTAGAATGAGCCTGAATGATGTTGTAGGAATAAAGACCCGCCAATGCTTGACTGCAGTTTCATTGTTCCTAACACTTCCCGTTAACACTGTCACATTTGCTTCCCAAAATAAACCAGCCACACTGTAGTCCATCAAAGAGAGTTTATGTTTTAACATTGGAGTGAACTTAATGGACTGGTCAAATTCTTTCATTAGACTCTGTGAGCTCAGCTGTTAAGTCATGTCCTACTCTTTGCAATCCCATGGTCCGAAGCCTGCCAGACTCCTCTGTCCGTGGAATTTCCCCAGCAAGAATACTGGAGTGGGTTGTCGTTCCTTTCTCCAGGGGATCTTTCTGACCTAGGGATAGAATCGGCCTCTCCTACATTGGCAGGCAGATTCTTTACCTCTGAGCCACCTGGGAAGCCCTCCTTTAGCTGCCAAAAAAGCTACATTCCGTTTCCTATCTCCTTGCTTCTGTCATTGTCCCCTGTTGTTGGATACATTAAAAACAACATCTACTAGTTGAGAAGTGTTCTTTTCAAATATACCATCTAATTTCTATGATTTTTTAATCTCTGGGGCACTTTGCCCGATGAAGGTCATATTTTATCATCTTGTTATCCTTACGTTCACTGGAACCTCAGGGTCTACATCTGTGTAGCACCTGTAAGTTTGATAAATCCTTTCTAGAGACTCTGATGGATGTTCAGTTGGGTTTCGTCTCCTCGGTTTGGTTTAAGCTCTTTGTATAGGTGCCCTGTTGAGTTTCCCCCCAGACCTCCACACCATAAGGTGGTAGTCCTCTGACTCCTTTTTCTCCTGATGCAATAGCATAAATGCTTCTGTATATGGTATCTCATCTTCTTCCCTGATATTTTGCAAAGTACTACTAACTGTGAGATTGCATAATAGTTGAGTGAACCATTCAAGGGCCATTGCTCTTCTGATCCTAACATATATTAGGTCCACATCCTGTCATGATAGCATTGTCATAGGCTCACAGCCTTATTTTGCACATTTATCCAATATAAGACTGGCCTATAGATAATTAACTTTTCCAGATAAACAAACTAAAAATAGTACTGTTGATGACTTTTTTTTAAAGCAATAAGTCTAAAAGCTTTAATATATTTTAGAATTATTGAGTATGCAGCTGTTTCTAATACAGTTATGTATACCTCTGTTTTTACATATAACTTATGGAAAAACCTTAAAAATTATTAACATGTCTTCAAAGTCTTGTATCTACATGAAAACCCACATTTATCCCCCTGATTCTTTTACCTTCCCCCCTGTTATGAGGTGAAGGCTGTGAGAGCATCTGTGTGTGTCCACATAAAATGCACACAGAGGCCATTCTCCTGTTCCAAAAGAGAGCTTATGGGGAAATATTTGGTAAGATCAGAAGTGGGTAGCAGAGATAAATTTTACTTAATTGCATTATTAAGAAAGATGAACGATACAGGTAAAGAAAATTGATCAATAATCTAAATGTGTTGTTTTTATATGTTGTGTCAACCTATTTCATGGGCATTTTTCATTTTAGTGATGGGAAAATGAATGGTTGCAGGTTTTTGTTGTTGTTGTTCAGTTGCAAGTCACATCTAACACTTTGGGACTTCCTTTTGCCTTGAATCTTTCCCAGTTTCAGAGTCTTTCCCGATAAGTCAGCTCTTTGCATCAGGTGGCCAAAGTATTGGAGCTTCAACTTCAGCATCAGTCCTTCCAATGAACATTCAGGGTTGATTTCCTTTAGGATCCACTGGCTTGGCCTCCTTGCAGTTCAGGGGACTCTCAAGAGTCTTCTCTAGCACTGCAATTCAAAAGCATCAATTCTTCGGTGCTCAACCTTCTTTGTGGTCCAACTCTTACATCCATCTGTACATGACTGCTGAAAAAATGATAACTTTGGTTATATGGACTTTTGTTGGCAAAGTGCTGTCTCTGCTTTTTAATATGCTGGCTAGGTTGTTAAACCTTTTCTTCCAAGGAACAAGTGTCTTTTAATTCCATGTATTTTGTCATTGTCTGCAGTGATTTTGGAGCCCAAGAAAAGAAAATTTGAAACTGCTTCCACTTTCCCCCTTCTATTTGCCATGCAGTGATGGGACTGGATGCCATGATTTAAGGTGTAGTTTATTTTATTTTTTTTAGTAATTTATTTTTTAACCAGAAGAAAATTGCTTTATAATGTTTTATTGGTTTTGGCTGTTAAATAATGCAAATCAGTCGTAATTATACATATATAACCTCCATCTTGAGCCTCATTCCCCTCTCCACCCTTTAGGTCATCACAGAGCACCAGGCTAGCCTCCCTGTGTTATATAACAACTTCTTGCCAACTATCTATTTTCCACATGGTATCAGATTGCCAACATCTGCTGGATCATGGAAAAAGCAAGAGAGTTCCAGAAAAACATCTATTTCTGCTTTATTGACTATACCAAAGCCTTTGACTGTGTGGATCACAATAAACTGTGGAAAATTCTGAAAGAGATGGGAATACCAGACCACCTGACCTGCCTCTTGAGAAATCTGTATGCAGGTCAGGAAGCAACAGTTAGAACTGGACATGGAACAATAGACTGGTTCCAAATAGGGAAAGGAGTACGTCAAGGCTGTATATTGTCACCCTGCTTATTTAACTTCTATGCAGAGTACATCATGAGAAACGCTGGGCTGGAGGAAGCACAAGCTGGAATCAAGATTCCTGGGAGAAATATCAATAATCTCAGATATGCAGATGACACCACCCTTATGGTAGAAAGTGAAGAGGAACTAAAAAGCCTCTTGATGAAAGTGAAAGAGGAGAGTGAAAAAGTTGGCTTAAAGCTCAACATTCAGAAAAAGAAGATCATGGCATCTGGTCCCATCACTTCATGGCAAATACATGGGGAAACAGTGTCAGACTTTATTTTTGGGGGCTCCAATATCACTGCAGATGGTGACTGCAGCCATGAAATTAAAAGACGCTTACTCCTTGGAAGAAAAGTTATGACCAACCTAGATAGTATATTCAAAAGCAGAGATATTACTTTGCCAACAAAGGTCCATCTAGTCAAGGCTATGGTTTTTCCTATGGTCATGTATGGATGTGAGAGTTGAACGGCAAAGAAGGCTGAGTGCTGAAGAATTGATGTGTTTGAACTGTGGTGTTGGAGAAGACTCCTAAGAGTCCCTTGGACTGCAAGGAGATCCAACCAGTCCATTCTGAAGGAGATCAACCCTGGGATTTCTTTGGAAGGAATGATGCTAAAGCTGAAGCTCCAGTACTTTGGCCACCTCATGCGAAGAGTTGACTCATTGGAAAAGACTCTGATGCTGGGAGGGATTGGGGGCAGGAGGAGAAGGGGACGACAGAGGATGAGATGGCTGGATGGCATCACTGACTCGATGGATGTGAGTCTGAGTGAACTCCAGGAGATGGTGATGGACAGGGAGGCCTGGCGTGCTGCGATTCATGGGGTTGCAAAGAGTCAGACACGACTGAGCGACTGAACTGAAGTGAACTGAGTGTGTGTATATATATATGATGATGATGCTACTTTCACCAACGTCCCGCTCTTTGCTTCCCCTACTATGTCCACAAGTCTGTTCTCTATATCTGTGTCTCCATTCCTTCTCTGCAAATAGGTTCATCAATATCATTTTTACAGATTCTGTATATATGTGTTAATATACTATATTTGTTTTCCTCTTTCTGACTTACTTCACTCTGTATAACAGGCTCTAGGTTCATATATCTCACTAGAACTGACTCAAATTTGTTGTTTTTTATGGCTAATATTCCAAGGTATATATGTATCATATCTTTTTAACTTTCATCTGTCAATGAACATCTAAGTTGCTTCTGTATTCTAGCCATTGTAAATAGTTTTGCTATGCACATCGGGGTACAAGTGTCATTTTCAATTACGGTTTTCTAAGGGTATATAGATCACAATAAACTGTGGAAAATTCTGAAAGAGATGGGAATACCAGACCACCTGACCTGCCTCTTGAGAAATCTGTATGCAGGTCAGGAAGCAACAGTTAGAACTGGACATGGAACATCAGACTGGTTCCAAATAGGAAAAGGAGTACATCAAGGCTGTATATTGTCATCCTGCTTATTTAACTTCTATGCAGAGTACATCATGAGAAACGCTGGACTGGAAGAAACACAAGCTGGAATCAAGATTGCTGGGAGAGATATCAATAACCTCAGATATGCAGATGACACCACCCTTATGGCAGAAAGTGAAAAGGAGCTACAAAGCCTGTTGATTAAAGTGAAAGTGGAGAGTGAAAAAGTTGGCCTAAAGCTCAACATTCAGAAAACGAAGATCATGGCATCCGGTCCCATCACTTCATGGGAAATAGATGGCGAAACAGTAGAAACAGTGTCAGACTTTATTTTTTGGGGCTCCAAAATCACTGCAGATGGTGACTGCAGCCATGAAATTAAAAGATGCTTACTCCTTGGAAGAAAAGTTATGACCAACCTAGATAGTATATTCAAAAGCAGAGACATTACTTTGCCGACTAAGGTCCATCTAGTCAAGGCTATGGTTTTTCCTGTGGTCATATATGGATGTGAGAGTTGGACTGTGAAGAAGGCTGAGCACCGAAGAATTGATGCGTTTGAACTGTGGTGTTGGAGAAGACTTTTGAGAGTCCCTTGGACTGCAAGGAGATCCAACCAGTCCATTCTGAAGGAGATCAATCCTGGGATTTCTTTGGAAGGAATGATGCTAAAGCTGAAACTCTAGTACTTTGGCCACCTCATGTGAAGAGTTGACTCATTGGAAAAGACTCTGATGCTGGGAGGGATTGGCGGCAGAAGGAGAAGGGGATGACAGAGGATGAGATGACTGGATGGCATCACTGACTCAATGGACGTGAGTTTGCGTGAACTCCGGGAGTTGGTGATGGACAGGGAGGCCTGGCGTGCTGCGATTCATGGGATTGCAAAGAGTAGGACACGACCGAGTGACTGAACTGAACTGAACTGAAGGGTATATGGCCAATGGTGAGACTGCTGGATCATATGATAGTTTTATTCTTAGTTTTTTAAGGAATCTCCATACTGTTCTCCATAGTGGCTGTGTCCATTTACATTTATACCAACAGTGCAAGAGGGTTTCCTTTTCTCTACATCCTCTCCAGCATTCATTCATTTTAAATTATTTTGATGATAGGCATTCTGACTGGCCAAAATCACTGCAGTTACTGCAGCCATGAAGTTAAAAGACACTTGCTCTTTGGAAGGAAATTCAATTCAGTTCAATTGCTCAGTCATGTCTGACTCTTTGCGACCCCATGGAGTGTAGCATGCCAGGCCTCCCTGTCCCTCACCTACTCCCAGAGTTGCTCAAACTCATGTCCATCGAGTCAGTGATGCCATTCAACCATCTCATCCTCTGCTGTCCCCTTCTGCTCCTGCCTTCAATCTTTCCTAGCATCAGGGTTTTTTCCAAGGACTCAGTTCTTCGCATCAGGTGGCCAAAGTATTGGAGTTTCAACTTCAGCATCAGTCCTTCCAATGAATATTCATGACTGATTTCCTTTAGGATGGACTGGTTTGATCTTGCAGTCCAAGTGACTCTCAAGAGTCTTCTACAACACTATAGTTCAAAAGCATCAATTCTTTAGCTCTCAGCTTTCTTTCTATTCCAACTCTCACATCCATACATGACTACTGGAAAAACCAAAGCTTTGACAAAACAACCTTTATTGGTAAAGTAATGTCTCTGCTTTTTAATATACTGTCTAGGTTGGCCATAGCTTTTCTTCCAAGGAACAAGCATTTTTTTTTAAATTTCAAGGCTGTAGTCACCATCTGCAGTGATTTTAGAGCCACAAAAAGTAAAGTCTCACACTATTTCCATTGTTTTCCCATCTATTTGCCATGAAGTGATGGGAGTGGATACCACGATCTTAGTTTTTGAATGTTGAGTTTTAAGCCCACTTTTTTACTTTCCTCTTTCACTTTCATCAAGAGGCTTTTTAGTTCCTTTTCACTTTCTGCCATAAGGGTGGTGTCATCTGTGTATCTGAGGTTATTGATATTTCTCTCAGCAATCTTGATTCCAGCATGTGCTTCTTCCAGCCCAGCGTTTCTCATGATGTACTCTGCATAGAAGTTAAATAAGCAGGGTGACAACATACAGCCTTGACATACTCCTTTCCTGATTTGGAACCAGTGTGTTTTTCAATGTCCAGTTCTAACTATTGCTTCTTAACCTGCATACAGATTTCTCAAGAGGCAGGTAAGGTGGTCTGGTATTCCCTTCTCTTGAAGAATTTTCCAGTTTGTTGTGATCCACACAGTCAAGAGCTTTGGTGTAGTCAATAAAGCAGAAACAGATGTTTTTCTGGAACTCTTTTGCTTTTTTGATGATCCAACAGAAGTTGACAATGTGATCTCTGGTTTCTCTGCCTTTTGTAAATCCAGCTTGAACATCTGTAAGTCCACTTGGAAGGAAAGCTGTGACAAATCTAGACAGCATATTAAAAAAGAAGAGACATCACTTTACCAACAAAGGTCCATAGAATCAAACTATTGTGTTTTTAGTATTCATGTACAGATGTGAGAGCTGGACCTAAAGAAGGCTGAGCACCAAAGAATTGATGCATTCCTTGGAAAACTAGAGCTTCTAATTTGAAATCTGAGCTTTGTAAATCAGAATAAATCAGAGAAAAATAACTTGGTTTACAAATTATAGCATTCAAAATATATTTTTCCTACTCATCCCAACTGGAGAGTTCATTTTTAAAGTGATTTGAAGATCATTCATTTGCAGAAAATTTCCTTACCTTCAGCATTTTAGACTGTAACTTTAAAGGACATGAAAAAAGAAGAATCAAAGTGATAAAGCTAAGATATGGGTCTAGATATAAAATGTGAGAGCTTTTCTCATACTGTCATAATGTCTCAATATTTATATATTTTTAGGAATTTCCTGATGATCCAGTGGCTAAGACTTTGCCTTCCAATGTGTGGTATGCAGGCTCCATCCCTTGTCAGGGAGCTAGGAGGCCACATACCTGGGGCCAAGAGGCCAAAACGTAGAACAAGACTTTAAAAATATTCGACATTAAAAAAAATCCACTTTTTAAAATTTACATGTTTTCCAAAAAGAGTGTTACCTATATTTTTGGATATGTTATTCATTGGTAAAATATCAAAATAAAAGGAGAAAAAAGTATAAACATAGTTTGTAATTTAAATAAAACCCAGGATGAACATTTTCTTTATTCTTAATCTCTATTTCTATATTTTATATGCAGTTAAAAGCATATAATGAATACTTTCCTAAACATACATTTTTCACTAAATATCATAGTAGAAACACATTCATGTCCATCAAAATGTACACAAAATGACTTTTATCATAATAAGGCATTGTTGTTATTTAGTTGCTAAGCTGCATCCAACTCTTTTGCAACCCCATGGACTGTAGCCCACCAGGCTCCTCTATCCGTGGAATTTCCCAGTCAAGAATATTGGAGTGGGTTGCTATTTCCTTCTCTAGGGGATCTTCCTGACCCAGGGATCGAACCTGTGTCTCCTGCATTGGCAGGCAGGGAAGCCCATAATAAGCATTATGTTTGCCTGAAACAATATCAATATGTTATTTTAAAAGAGAAATATTAAAATAGCAATATTTATATTGCACTTTGTGCCAGATATGAGTGAGTCATTTATACTATCTAATGACTTTTTTTAAACCCTAAGCTTTTAGCTACTGTGTTGCAATGTTTCTAGATAGTGTAAATAAGTGACTATATTAGAAGTTAAAAGCACTCACTTCCCAGAACTAAATCCTCATAATCATTCAAGTATACATATTTCAATGAACAGATTTAATTAACACCCATTTGTTGATGTATAAGATATCTTCTATTTTTATAATGAATGCTGTGATGAACAAACCTGTGGCTTAAGGTTTTAACATATCCCTAACTGTGTCTTTATGTCTGGGCCTCTCAGCTTGGGATGAGTATTTGTGGGAACACGGTGACGTGCCAAGATAATCTCAAAGACATGGAATACTTATATTGTTTTTTTTATGAAGTTTAATTTAAGTCAATAATTAAAGGAAATGTTTCATTTAAAAATAAATTAATTCAACTCAAAAAAAATTTATTGGGTACCCATTTTTCCCAAGAATTGTCCTAGAAGCTGTATGTATCGGCACACTGTGTCTAACGCTCATAATTTCTTGACTTCATGTGACTCCTGGGCGGCTTCTTATGTTTTTCTTTTTTTTTTTCCTGTGACATACCATCTCTTCAATGTAATTCTAGTCTTTGCACTGCTTTAACTTTATTTTAAAATGTACACAAGGAAAACAAATAAGTCTAATATCTCCAATTCTGTATTATGTGGTGAAAGTCTAATGCAGAAACGTCAATGTACTATTAAACATAGAACTCTGCTCAGTGATATGTGGCAGCTTGGATGGGAGGAGAGTTTGGGGGAGAATGGATCCATGTGTATGCATAGCTGAGTCCCTTTGCTGTTCACCTGAAGCTATCACAATATTGTTAATTGGCTATTCCCCAATACAAAATAAAATTAAAAAAAAAAAAAGAAATAAAAATTCTGTCTAGAAGGAAATATACCTGTGTTAAACAGAGAGTACAGTCAGAGAAAAGATGGGAGATTACTCTTTGTATAATATGCTTAGTGAGAACTACTAATCTACTGGATTCAGCAAACTGCAATGTAAGTTAGATTCATCAGTAAATCTGAAAATGCCCAAGCAGCTAGCTTTATAAATTGTTGAACTTGTCACTATGCAAACAGTACTTAAAAACAATTTTTTTTAATTACAGAAAATTAAACAATAACACTCATGAATGCATTCAAATCGTATCACAATTATACTCAATCAAATGTTATTTACAAACACCATTTATACTTTGTTCCATGTCTCAACTCTGTGAGTTCTCAGATTTGTTAAAATTACTAAATGTTGAGTTTATTTTGATGATATTCTTCATTTACTTTTCAAATTCTTTAATTGAAGTATATACTATGCTCAGATATGCAGATGACACCATCCTTATGGCAAAAAGTGAAGAGGAAATAAAAAGCCTCTTGATGAAAGTGAAAGTGGAGAGTGAAAAGTTGGCTTAAAGCTCAACATTCAGAAAACGAAAATCATGGCATCTGGTCCCATCACTTTATGGGAAATAGATGGGGAAACATTGGAAACAGTGTCAGATTTTACTTTTGGGGGGCTCCAAAATCACTGCAGATGGTGACTGCAGCCATGAAATTAAAAGACGCTTACTCCTTGGAAGAAAAATTGTGACCAACCTAGACAGCATGTTGAAAAGCAGAGACATTACCAACAAAAGTCTGTCTAGTCAAGGCTATGGTTTTTCCTGTGGTCATGTATGGATGTGAGAGTTGGACTGTGAAGAAGGCTGAGTGCCGAAGAATTGATGCTTTTGAACTGTGGTGTTGGAGAAGACTCTTGAGAGTCCCTTGGACTGCAAGGATTTCCAACCAGTCCATTCTGAAGGAGATCAGCCCTGGGATTTCTTTGGAGGGAATGATGCTAAAGCTGAAACTCCAGTACTTTGGCCACCTCATGCGAAGAGTTGACTCATTGGAAAAGACTCTGATGCTGGGAGGGATTGGGGGCAGAAGGAGAAGGGGACGACCGAGGATGAGATGGCTGGATGGCATCACTGACTCGATGGATGTGAGTCTGAGTGAACTCCGGGAGTTGGTGATGGACAGGAAGGCCTGGCGTGCTGTGATTCATGGGGTCACAAAGAGTTGGACACGACTGAGTGACTGAACTAACTAACTATGGTTTTAAAAATGCAAACACATAAGTGTAGAACTCAATAAATTTTCAAAAGCTGAAGGCAAGCATGTAATAGACACCTAAATTAAGAGACAGAACACTCGGTAAACTGAACTCAAGCGAAAGTGCTCGCTCTTCTGCAATGCTGCTTCCTGACATGATTCTATCAAACAAACCACCTTTGGGGGCCAGAGGAGGAAGTGACCATCCATGCTCTAATGTTGCCATCATTCTGGTATTTTAGACTGTCAGATCCAAGTTATTTTCCAGTTCTCTGACGCTTATAAAAATATATTTACTTTAGTTTTTCTAGTTGTTGGCAATGGGATTCTTGGCCTGCCCTAAACTAGTATATTCTCTGTGATATAATAAACCCTCATTGTTAATTTTCTTTAAAAATAACATTCTAAATACAACTTACTGTTTTGTAATACAGAGTAAGCAAAATCATTCTAAAACTTGTCAGGTAGTCAAATATGTGCTTTATTACTGATTTAACTATAAGTCAGACTAAACATTGAATATCTTTGAAAAGAAATGTGTAAGTGTAGTATGAGGCCATAAACAGAATATAGATGTTTAAAATACAATTAGGAACATTTTGAAGAAAACTAGTTTTTAATTGATAAATAGTTTGACTTGAACATAAGAGTCACATAAAAAAGGAAGTAAAACATGCTAAATACTTCAGTCGTTTATTCCCCTAGAATCATTATGGATAAGAAGGTGTCCATGATAGATAAACGTATTAAGAAATCTACAAAGTAGTTGTGTCCAAAATCATTCTCAATCAAGAAGTTAAAATTGAGCTGAAAATGAAGTATATGCTCTTAAAGACATATTTTAATGGCCTCAAAATTCATACTTGACCATCTGGTTGAAAGAATGACATTAACTTCATTTTTAACCATGTTGCTGGGTCAAGAAGATGATGTTCATTTTTGTAAATTAATTGCCTTTGATTCTTATAGTTATGCTCATGACATGTTTGTAAATACTTGGTGATAAAGTAGTTATCTAAGCATTTTATTAACAAATGTCTTCTGTAACCATGATATTGATTTAAAAATATAAGTACAAAATTCCAGGCAAACATTTTAGTTGCATGAATTTAGCAGTTCATTTGGGACTGAAAGTTTTTTTTCTACAACATATAAGAGAAAATTGAGCAGAGTAAGTTTTAATCTGAGTTTAAAAATCAATATGGTTGTGTTGTCTCTCTCTCTGTGTGTATATGACTGTGTATGGTACTATAGATTGTTTGGTGATTAGAATTTCATGTACTTCCCAACACACTAGCACAACATTTGTTTTTGCTAAATACAACTTTTGTTTTTTTTTTAAGTAGATCACAATAATGAGTAAAACTACAAAAATGAGCCCAGAAATGCTAGATTGATTTATACTGGAAAACTACAAAGGAATGCTCTCTAAAGAGAATGAAATACATCCAGAATAAAAGGTGAGGTAAGGGTCATTTGGATGTGAGGTAGTTTAGAAACTTGTAAAAAGTGTTTGGGGAGAGTTGTGCTTTATGTGAAAGGAATAATCAAAATATAATTGTGATGACTTTTTCTGAGAATACTCATAAAAGTTCTGGCTCTTTACAGAAGTGAATCTTCACTAAATGTCTTTTTATTTATCTATTTATAAATACCAGAGTTCTGTGAAAGTAGTGGAGACAACTACCGTTAAAATTCTTATCCTAAACCAGAAAAATCACACTTTTCCAAAAAACAACCAGACCATATGTAAAGGAAAACAACTCGACTAATGAAACCATGATGGGTTTTGGAACATACTTGCAAAGTCAAAGACATCCAGTAGAGACTGGTTTGTGACCAGAATCATAATGTTTGAAAGAAGAAACTATTAGGGACTTAGTAGGAGAACAGAGCTAGGCAAGATTACGTGCTTTCTCTAACATGAGCAAAATCAATTTTCAAAAACTCTTTTTCATAAAGTTGTAAACTGTAGATCAATTTTATTCAACATTTTATAAGCATTTCAATTATTAAAAAATTAGAGAACTTTCTGAATGAAGATATTAGGCAGTTACTAAACTTTTACATATTTAAGTCATGCTTCAGCCGGATTCCTAGCTGATAAGGGTCACTGAAGTTTTGGCTTGCAGAGAAAAACGTATTAAAAAAAATTTTTTTTTGGAACCACTGATATAGCTTCTCTGCCACTGGAAACTAGAAGAGACCAATTGGAATGAGTGTCTGTATCAGAAAAAAAAAAGTGGATTTGGGTTTTGATTCTAGAAGTCAGTAAAACACTACAGGGATAGATTTGTACAACCACAAACAAGGCTGAGGATCTGGTATTTGGTATTGTTTCTGGACTTACAAAACCAAAAAAAAAAAAAAAAAATTTGAGCTAGTGAACATACTCTAAAATAAAAAGAAGGTACAATATACAACTCAGGATGACATATAACAGATTAAAAGGAGTTCTTCTAGAGCCCACCAGTAAGAACAATAGAATAAGACTTGTCAAGCCAAAAGCTCTTTTAAATAAGGCTGAGAATGCCAATGGAGACATGTCAACACTGGAGGTCTTTGGTAACCAAGATGTTAAAATTTAAGGTTAGCATCAGTGTCTAGATATGAGGCACTGGGCCCAAGGAAAACAAGTACTAAGAATTTAGAACTTTACATGGAGCCAGAACAGAAGAACTGTTGCTTTCATGAACAGCAGAATTGCTTGTTCAAGGGAACCAGGCTAAAAGGACAATTTATTACTTTGTGAGTGATTTCCTGAAATATAAGATTTAATGCCCAGGAAGATTTCTAAGAGATGGTACATACTTCCTATGAGGATGTGTCCTAGAAGCATGAAACAAGTAATGACCCATAGTAAGTAAGGTCAAAATATTGTAACTGTCAGGGCAGATGGAGAAAGAAGGGGCTGAAAGATTCAGGAAATTGGGTGGGTGAGAGTAAATATATTTACGCTAGGCCAGAAGGCCTGAAGAGAATTGTGTTCCAAAGCCAGGCCCACATGATATATCAGTAACCAAAGCTGTAAAGGAATGCACTAATGAGAAAGCACAAGAATCTCTTTTTACTTTGTAGATCAGTGAATAGTAAAGATCTTTACGGAGTTAGATTCAATGAGAAGGATGATAGAACAGTGGAGCAACAGAAGCTAGGTGGCGATAAGTAACTCTCCAAAGCCAAATGGATATAATTTTAGTGGATTTGGTAAAGTTAGAGTGGCAGCCAAATTCTAGAGATTGCTGATTGAATAAAGTGTTTGTTGGTGCAAAACAGGTGATTAACTTTTTATAATCTTAAAAAGTCAAAGATGGATTTTCAGAAGGCTGCAGGCAGTCACTACAATGAAACATCATGTACCTTGCCCCGTTTCCAGTCCTGACTCCTGTCTTGACAGTAGGTCAGGTGTCCAGGAGCAAGTACCGTACAACATCATTTATTTTTTCCCCCAAAGAGACCTCCAGCTCATTATTTGGAAAGGAAAATATCTGAATATTTTGAATACGGTTTGACAGGTAGGGAGTTGACACTTTTGAAGCTTGGGGAAGCATAATCATCACCTCCTTGGTAGAGCAGGAACATGTTGGTTCCAGATAATAAATAAAAAGATGATTATATTGGATTCACTGCCTGTGTGGTACCAAATATCAATTAGACTAATTAATCAATGAACGTCTTCATTTTCACGTAATCAATATCCTCATCACCTTTGTACACGCATATGCCTTTGGAATTTGTTCAGTGACTGTGATAAGTAAATTTGGCACACAAACATTTACACAGAAAAAAAATATTTTAATGTATAATTTTAGCAGAATGGGATGTACTAGGGCAAATATATTTTTGATATCCTTTTGTAAAATATTGTGAAATATTCCTATTGAAAGACAGACTAGATGAGAATATCCTATTTCCTTTTTGTCTATAGAATTTATTTTTCACTCATCAATTATCTAGTTTGCAAAAAGTACATTCTAAAACATATAAGAAAAGAAGCCTGCTTGCATTTTGGTAGGTAATGTCTCTCTTGGGCTGTGATTGCCCCCTTCCAGCAGATGAATGGATAAGAAATACTCCATATACACAATGGAGTATTACTCAGCCATTAAAAAGAATACATTTGAATCAGTTCTAATGAGATGGATGAAGCTGGAGCCGATTATACAGAGTGAAGTAAGCCAGAAAGAAAAGCACCAATACAGTATACTAACACATATATATGGAATTTAGAAAGATGGTAATGATAACCCTGTATGCCAGACAGCAAAAGAGACACAGATGTATAGAACGGACTTTTGGACTCTGAGGGAGAGAGGATGGGATGATTTGGGAGAATGGCATTGAAACATGTATACTATCATGTAAGAAATGAAGCACCAGTCTATGTTCGATACAGGATACAGGATGCTTGGGGCTGGTGCACGGGGATGATCCAGAGAGATGATATGGGGTGGGAGGTGGGAGGGGGGTTCAGGATTGGGAACTCATGTACACCCGTGGCAGATTCATGTCAATGTATGGCAAAACCAACACCGTAGTGTAAAGTAAAATAAAGTAAAAAAATATATATATATGAGAATATCAAGGGTCAAGAATAATTAAAATTTTTTCCTCAGAAGATGATCAAGCAGGGGCATACAAATCCTGCTTAATACAAAGACAATGTCATTATTATCATAATATATTTAGCTACATATGAAATTTCCTATTTTTTCAACATATATAAGCTAAATTAATCCTTGCCAAATTCTCAAACTATATCTCAAACTGAATAGCATTAAAAATCAGACAGCTGACTTTGTAAAGATAAGATTTAAATTCACAGTTTCAAAGAGTTTGGCTTTTTTAGATTTCACATGTAAGTAATATCATACAGTATTTGTCTATCTCTGTCTGACTTATTTCACTTAGTATAATGCCTACATGATACACCCATATTGTTGCAAGTGGCAGAATTTCCTTCTTTCTCATAGCAGAATAATATTTTAGTGCATATGTGTACTATATGTTCTTTATCCATTCATCCATTGATGGACATGTAGACTGTTTTCCATATCTTAGCTACTGTCAATAATGTTGCATTGAACATGAAAGGGCAAACCTATTTTTGATATCCTGGTTTTGTTTCCTATAGATATATACCCAGAAGTGGGATTGAAAATCATATGGTAGTTATAGTTTTAATTTTTGAGAAACCCAGTACTGTTTTCCAAGGTGACTGAGCCAGCGTACTTCCCATTAGTTCACAAAAATTTTCCTTTTCTCTATATCCTTGCAGACAGTTGTCTCTTGTCTTCTAAAAGATGTGAGATAAAATCTCATTTTGTTTGTGATTTACATTTTCTTGATTAGTAATGTTGAGTAGCTTTTCATGTACCTGTTGTCCATTTCTATATCTTCTTTGTGAAAATGTCTATTTAATTCTTTTGCCTATTTTTAATCAGATTGGAAGGTTTTTGTGATTGAGTTATATGAATTTTTAATATATTTTGGATATGAAGCCATTATTCGGTATGTGGTTTGATTTCTGTTGATTTTTACTTTCATTGCTTCTGCTTTTAGTATCATTTGCAAAAAATCATTGCCAAAACCAATGTATATTTCTTCATTATGATTTTGTTTATTTTTACCTCTTCATGTCTTATGTAAATGGTGTAAGATATGTCCGATTTCATTTTTCTGCATGTTGTTACCCCATCTTCCCGATATCATCTGTTGAAAAGGCTATTCTTTCCTCATTGAGTGTTTTTGGCTACTTTGTCAAATATCAGTTGACAATATATGTGGGGATAGAAGCAAAAGGTAGATTGATGATTACTTGTGGCTGAGGGGTAGGGGAATTGGGGAGATGATGTTAAAGGGTTCTAGCTGGCAATTAGAAGATGAATAAGTTCTGGAGGTCTAATATAGTCAGTATTACTGTATTATAGCTTTACATTGTTAAAGGTATAGATATTAAATATTCTCACTACAAAAAAAGAAAAAAACAATTATGTGAAGTGGTGGACATGTTAGCTTAAAGTACAGTGATAATCATGTTATGATATATAAATGTATAAAATTAACATGTTGTACATCTTAAACTTACACAATGTTGTATGTCAGTTATATCTCAATTTTTAAAAATCTACATGGTTTGCCATTCTTTACTATGTTCTGTATTGAAAAGATGTTGCACTTAAGACAGGATCAGAGTTAGAGAAATATAAGAATACAGCAAAATATCACAAACCACAGCATATGTATTAGAATTGGAATGGAGATCAATTGTGGAAAAAAGGAATTGATATTAAAAGTTCTGCTAAAAAGAGGAAAGTGAAAAAGCTGGTTTAAGACTCAACATCCAAATAACTAAGATCATGGCATCTGGTCCCATCACTTCACAGAAAACAGAAGGGAGAAGAGTGGAAGCAGTGACAGATTTTCTTTTCTTGGATTCCAAAATCACTGCAGATGGTGACTGCAGCCAAGAAATTAAGATTCATGCTCTTTGGAAGAAAAACTATGACAAACCCAGAGAGTATATTAAAAAGCAGAGACATTACTTTGCAGACAAAGGTCCGTCTAGTGAAATCTATGGTTTTTCCAGTGGTCAAGTATGGATGTGAGAGATGGATCATAATGAAGGCTGAGTGAAGAATTGATGCCTTTGAATTGTGGAGCTAGAGAAGACTCTTGAAAGTACCTTGGTTTGCAAGGAGGTCAAAACACTTAATTCTTAAGGAAATCAACCTAATATTCATCAGAAGGACTGATGACTGAAGCTCCAGTTCTTAAGCTACCTGATGCGAAGAGCCGACTCATTGGAAAAGACCCTGATTGCTGGGAAAGATTGAAGGCAAAAGGAGAAGAAAACATCAGAGGATGAGATGGTTAGATAGCATCATCAACTCAATGGACATGAATCTGAACAAATTCTGGGAGATACTGAAGGACAGGAAAGCCTGACATGCTGCAGTTTATGGGGTCTCAAAGAGTCAGACATGACTTAGCAACTGAACAACAACAATTAGAACAATTCGTTCTAGAAAATATGATTATTTTTAAAGCAAGAATAATCCAATCTTAAAAAGTCTATTAATGTTCAGGTACTCAAAATTGCCTCATTCTCTTTGTGAGAATTGACCCTGTGACTCCATTTACTTTCACAGGAGTTGAGGAACTCAGAAAGGTAGTGCACTGCTGGGAAGTCATTTCCCAGCAACATTTCTACCCCTGGGAAATGTCTCCAAAATTTAACTGTGGCTATCTCTATATTATATCAAGCATCAGAAATGGCTTCTGAGTATCTGAAACTAATTTGCTTCATCTGTTTATCGACTGGTGGTTTCAGAGTTGGGCAAGTAACTTAAGCCACTCTCATTAGTTTCACTTCTAGGATTTGACCTTGGAATACTCTGATACAGATTCTCTCTTAACTGCGATACATGGTCTTGGGAGAATATAGCCCTTGTTGCTGTTCAGTCACTCAGTTGTATCAGACTCTTTGCAACCCACATGACATATAGCCCTGGGACTACTAACAGCCTCAGGTGTCCAGAAGAGCAAAAGTGAAAGTGAATTTGCTCAGTCCTGTCCCACTCTTTGCGACCCCATGGACTGTAGTCTACCACACTCCTCCGTCCAGGGGACTTTCCAGGCAAAGGTACTGGAGTGGGTTGCCATTTCTTCCTCCAGAGGATCTCCCCGACTCAGGGATCAACCCAGATCTCCTGTATTGTAGGCAGATGCTTTATCTGAGCAATTGTCTGATAATGGAACCAACTCAACTATAGGAAGAACATCAAGAGAGGGATACTGATCTTAAATACTGTTTAAGCATTGAATCAAGCTTAATCTGAAAAATATATTAGGCCTGGTGTATTTAGTTATGTGAACTAATTAATTTCACATTTTGCTTAACTTGGTTTAGTTGGGTGTTCACTTATTTGCAGCTAAATGTGTTGTTATACAAAAATTAATAAAGGAGTTCATTAATATGACCAGTTGACATATAGCTTCAGAGAAAACAGTAGCCAATTTGTAATAGAAATGGAAAAACAAATCTCATTAGTGCTCATAACAAAATCTATTAACAAGGAATGAGTGGGACCTATATGAAATATATTGAAATGTATGTTTAAAGGTCTGTATTTAATTTTTAATAAAGTTGTCTTATAGTAAGAACTTGGAAGATATGAATCAGAAATTAACATGGATGAATCTTTGTTTTAGAGAATTGTTCAACTTTTTTCTCCAATTTTATACATTATTGTTTTTTTCTCCTTTATGGGAATAATTGCATTCTCTATGTTTCCTAGAAAATGATCCACTTTATGGAGATTTTCAGATGCATGAGCACAGTATCTCACTTAGTATTCTCTCATAATTACTGTACTGTGATATCTCCCATAACTGCAGCAATAGCTCCTGTTTATTCCTAATGTTTTGTACTGTTGTTTCTCCATTTTTCCTGATTAACCATATTAGATGTTTATAGAGTGGTTCTGTCCCTCTATGACCCCTGTTTAACTTACAAGAAGCAGGGACTGATTGGTTTGCAAAATACTAGTTGTTTGTTGATGTTATGATGTTCAATTGCTTTCAGTCTGGGAGTCTGGTATTAGATTTGGCCACGGCTAAATCAAAGAGGGGAATCTTTATGAAATCATTCTTTTTTAATGCAAACAGCAGTCTAACATTATATTACTTCTTCCCAATTCCACCGCCTGTATTTTGGCAAAACAACATTCTCTGGTCTTTGTCTTTAAGTTTTGACCTTTTCTGACAGCATATGATGTACAACATGACCCCAATACTCTTATTCTTCCCAGAAACTTTGGCAATGTCAAGAATATTTAAAATTCATTCACAGTATCTCAATGTCCAGCAAGCATGAGACAAAAATGTAAGAAATAGCCGTTTTTTATTCCAAACAGGGAAGAAACAAATGCTTATCATGAGAGTCACAGAAAGAAAGGAAGGAGGAAGGAAAGAAAGCAAGGATGGAGGGGAAAAAGGGAGAGAAGAAAGTAGGATAGTAGTAGACAGGCAGAAAGTCTTTTAAAGAATTTACTTAAAGAATAAATCCCTTGCCCTCTAACTTCCTGAACATGATAGCTCAGAAAGACATGTGGGTTGTGGTCAGGTACAGGAAAATAGTATGAACATTTCTGATCCAACTGAGTTTGTTTCAATTATATTTGACAATTAGGTCACCTTTATGTTAATAATGAATATCTCATATTAAATCTAGTTAGTATTTGATTATTCACATGAGAGCTACTCGTAATATTCAAATAACCCCCATAGCACAAAGTAGTCAAAGTATATGCTGGCTACAAGCAATCAGTAGACTGTGCTGTTGCACACTATCTCAAAAATCATCATTGAAACATAAGGATAACACTAACAAATCCACTAAGAAACTCAGTGTATTTAATAAATTCTATTGCTTTGCATTTTCTAAATCAATATTTTTCCTTTTGTTTACCTATATCAATTTTTGTTTTCCTTTGCTCACTTTCCAGTTTACTTTTCCAGTTTATTTGATTGGATGGACTCATTTTCTTTCTTTTTCTTTTTTTTACCTGTTAGTTCAGTTCAGTTCAGTCGCTCAGTCGTGTCCGACTCTTTGCGACCCCATGAATCGCAGCACGCCAGGCCTCCCAGTCCATTACCATCTCCCAGAGTTCACTCAAACTCACTTCCATCAAGTCGGTGATGCCATCCAGCCATTCATCCTCTGTCGTCCCCTTCTCCTCCTGCCCCCAATCCCTCCCAGCATCAGAGTCTTTTCCAATGAGTCAACTCTTCACATGAGGTAGCCAAAGTACTGCAGTTTCAGCTTTAGCATCATTCCTTCCAAAGAGCACCCAGGGCTGATCTCCTTCAGAATGGACTGGTTGGATCTCCTTGCAGTCCAAGGGACTCTCGAGAGTCCCCTTCTCCAACACCACAGGTATACAGCGCTATAAAAAGGAAAGTTAGTCACTCAGTTTTACCTGACTCTGCGACCTCATCGACTAGCCCACCAGGCTTCTCTGGTCCATGGAGTTATCCAGGCAAGAATACTAGAGTGGGTAGCCATTCTCTTCTCCAGGGGATCTTCCCAACCCAGGGATCGAACCTGGCTCTCTGGCATTGCAGGCAGATTCGATTCTTTATCATCTGAGCCACCAGGGAAGCCCCACTGCTACATTTTTACTTACTTACTTTTTTGGCTGTGCTGGGTCTTCATTGCTGCCCGCAGGCTTTCTCTAGCTGGGGAGAGTGGAAGTTATTCTCTGGTTGTGATGTACAGGCTTGTCATTGTCATAGCTTCTCTCTCTGTAGAGCATGGACTCTAGGCTCATGAGCTTCAGTAGTTGCAACACAGAGAAGGCAGTGGCGCCCCACTCCAGTACTCTCGCCTGGAGAATCCCATGGACAGAGGAGCCTGGTAGGCTGCAGTCCATGGGGTCGCTAAGAGTCAGACACGACTGAGCGACTTCACTTTCACTTTTCCTTTCATGCACTGGAGAAGGAAATGGCAATCCACTCCAGTGATCTTGCCTGGAGAATCCCAGGGACGGGGGAGCCTGGTGGGCTGCCGTCTATGGGGTTGCGCAGAGTGGGACACGACTGAAGTGACTTAGCAGCAGCAGCAGTTGCAACACACTTGCTCAATAATTGTAACTTGCTGGCTCTAGGTCATGCAGGCTTCAGTTTGCGGCACAAGGGCTCATTAGTTGTGTCTTTGGGCTGCAGAGCGTGCAGCTTCAGCAGTTATGGCATACAAGCTTAGTTGTTCCGAGGCATGTGGAATCTTCCCACACCAGGGATAAAACCCATGTCCCCTGTATTGGCAGGCAGATTCTTATCCACTACACCACCAGGGAAGTCCAAGATTCATTTGCTTTTACAGCATGTTTTATTACATAGTCTGTTACACATATTAATAAAGAATTTACAGATTTGTTCATCTGAATACAACTTTAATGCCATGTTTGAAGTGTGTTATAATTGTTTCCCTTTATTGGTCATGGGATGCAATACTGTCATTTTTGTTGACCCAAGATTTAGAGATTAGTTTCTCTAATTTACAAATATTTGTAGATTTTTAAAGTTAGACCTTTGTTTTATTTTATGGCAACAACATCAAACAAAACATTTGGCACATTTGATTTTGAGATTTTAATTTTTATCCCTTACATAAACTCAGATGTTACTACATAATCCATGATATTTGAAGAATGCAATGTGATAGGAAATTATAGTATACTCTGCAAGCTACTCCAAAATATCTTTTCTCCCTTTCTAATTTTTGACATTAAAAAATGTTTGCAGTAGTAAGCACCCTGCTCAGAATATGCCACATCACAGACTCACTTGCAGTTTGAAACAGTCATGTGAACCAGTTCTGGAGAAGTAAGCAGAATGTGGGATTGAGTGAGTCCTGAGGATGATGACTGCTACATTAGGAGATTTGAATAGTCAAAAGTAAGACTTTGCAGATATGAGACAAAGAAATTCTTTATTTATTTAAGCAACTATCTGCATTAAAAAAAATAGTTTTATTCTCTGCAGTAGATTTTAGCCAAACTTTTCTATAAAGAGCAGGATGGTAAATATTTTAGGTTGTGTGGGTCATATTGTCTATTACTACTATTTACAAATGACCGTGGATGTGTTTCCCTGAAATGTCTTTTACAAATACAGACAGTGGATTATATTTAATCACCATGATGATTCTCTTTCTCTCTCTCTTATTTTCAATTTTATCTCTTAAATGTAGAGGTATATATTTGACCATATGTATGGAGAAGGCAATGGCACCCCACTCCAGTACTCTTGCCTGGAAAATCCCATGGATGGAGGAGCCTGGTGGGCTGCAGTCCATGGGGTCGCTAAGAGTCAGACACGACTGAGCGACTTCACTTTCACTTTTCATTTTATGCATTGGAGAAGGAAATGGCAACCCACTCTAGTGTTCTTGCCTGGAGAATCCCAGGGACGGGGGAGCCTGGTGGGCTGCCATCTATGGGGTCACACAGAGTCAGACACCACTGAAGCAACTTAGCAGCAGCAGCAGCAGCAGCATGGTCAAATTATTCTTGAAAATGGTGCCAAGAAACTGACAGGGTATTTCTACCAGACTTGGAATTTTCCTCATGGTTTTTGTAGTCAGTCAGGCTTCCCTCATTCTTCATAGTTGCTTTTTGTGTCTTTCCTGTGTGAGTATTTCTGACCTACGTGGGTGTTGTGGTTTGTTGTCTTTCATGAATTTTGAAAAATTCTATATCATTATTTTCTTTAAAAGATTTATTCATTTATCTTTGGCTGTGTTGAGTCTTCCTTGCTGTGTGTGGACTTTCTCTAGCTGTGTGCACAGGGGCTGCCCTTCCTTGCGGTTTGCATGCTTCCCATGGTGGTGGTTCCTCCTGCTGCAGAGCATGAGCTCCAGTGCACGTGAGCTTCAGCAGCTGTGGCACTTGAGTGAGTGGCTGTGGCCCCCAAACTCTAGAGCACAGGCTCAGTAAATACAGCACATGAGGCAGCTGCCAGGTAGCACGGGAGATCTTCCCAGACCAGGCGTAGAACCCGTGTCTCCTGCATTGGCAGCTGGATTCTTTACCCCTGGGCCACCAGTGAAGCTCTAGACCATTATTTTTTTAAACATGTCTTTTGCTTCTCTCTTTTTCTTTCTTTCTGAAAATTCAATTCCATGTATGTGCTGACTCATACAGCTCTTGAGGACTCTACTCTGGTTCCCCAAACACAAATAGCCATTTTTTGACTGGGTGGTTTGTTTTTGATATTGAACTTTATGAGTTGTCTGTATATTTTGGAAAATAATCCCTTGTTGGAAGCATTATTTGCAAATATTTTCTCCCATTTCTTAGGATGTCTTTTAGGGTTTTTTTTTTTTTTTAGGGTTTCCTTCACTTTACAAAACCTTTAAAGTTAAGTTGGGTATCATTTGTTTATTTTTGTTTTTGTTTTTATTACTCTAGGAGACAGATCCAAAAAATAGTGCTATGATTTATGTCAAAGAGGGTTCTGCCTATGTTTCTCTCTAAGAGTTTTATGGTTTCCGGTCTTACAGTTTGGTTTTTAATCCATTTTGAGCTTATTTTTGCATATGACATTAGAAAATATTCTAATTTCACTCTTTTACATGAAGCTATCAAGTTTTCCCAGCACAATTTATTGAAGAGACTGTCTTTTCTCCGTTTTACCTTCTTGCCTTCTTTGCTGTTGGTTAATTGGCCATAAGCACATGTGTTAACTTCTGGACTCTCTATTCTCTTCCACGGATCTATAGGCCTACTTTTGTGTTATCATCACACTGTTTTTACTATGGTAGCTTTGTAGTATAGTCTGAACTCAGGGAGAATGACTCCTCCAGCTCTGTTCTTATTTATCAAGATTGTGTTGACTATTTGGGGTCTTTTGTGTTTACATACAAATTTTAGAATTATTTGTTTTAATTTTGTGGGAAAAAATGCCCTTCTTTTGATAGGGATTGCATTCAATGTGCAAATTGCCTTGAGTAGTCTGTTCACTGTAACAATATCAATTCTTCTATTCCATGAACACAGTATATTTTTCCAACTATATATTTCCAACTATATATTTAGTTGTAAAGCTGTTTATGTCATCTTTACTTTCTTTCATTCATCAATGTATTATCATTTTTCAGGTCTTTTGCTTCCTTAGATAAATTCATCCCTAGTATTTTATTCTTTTTGATGTGATGGTTAGTGGGATTGTTTTCTTAAGTTCTCTTTCTGACCTTGTTGTTAGTGTAGAAAAGTACAACAGATTTCTGTATATTAATTTTGCATCCTGCAACTTTACCAAATTCATCAGTGAGCTCTAGTAGTTTTCTGGTGGTATGTTTAAGATTTCCAATGTATAGTGTCTTGTTATCTGTGAACAGTGACAATTTTACTTCTTTTCCAATTTGGGTTCTTTTCATTTCTTTTTCTTAAGTCTGACTGCTGTGGCTAGGACTTTCAATACTTTGTTGGGTAAAAATGGTGAGAGTGGTCATCCCTGTCTTGTTCCTGATCTTAGAGGAAATGCTTTCTCTTTTCACCATGGAGTATGATGTTAGCTGTTATTTTGTCATGTATAGGCTTTATTATGGTGAGGTGTGTTTCTCCTATGCCCACTTTCTGGAAAGTGTTTATCATAAATTTGTGCTGAATTCTGTCAAAATCTTTTTCTGCCTCTATTGAAATTATCATTCTTTTAATTCTTCAGTTTGTTAATGTGACATGTCACACTGATTGATTTGCAGATAAATCTCACTTGATCAGATGTATGATCCTTAAATGCATTGTTGGATTCTGTTTGCTAATATTCGGTTGAAGATTTTTGCATCTGTGTATATCAGTGATACTGGCCTATAATTTTTATCTGTGATATCTTTGTCTGGGTGATGCTGGTCTTGTAGAAAGGTCCAGAAGCATTCTTTCTTCTGCACTTTTTGAAATAATTTGAGGACATGTGTTAACTATTCTCCAAACACTTGGTAGAATTTAGTTGTAAAGCCATCTGGTCCTCAACTATTGTTTGTTAGGAGTTTTCTAAAGTACTGATTCAGTTTCATTACTGGCAAATGATCTGTTCATATTTTCTATTTCTTCCTTGTTCAGTCTTGGGATATTGTACCTTTCTAAGAATTTTTCCATTTTGTTGATATATAGTTGTTTGTAATGATCTCTTATGATCTTTTTTGTTGTTGTTTCTGTGGTGTCAGTTTAACTCTAAGAGGAAGTGAAATATTTAAGGGAAAAAGTTAAGCAGAATCAGGAGATAGAGAAAGATGAAGTGGGAGGCTTATTATCTTGTATGGTAGATTCATGGAAGTTTTTTCAGAAAGGTTAACTTTTGAACAATGTCTTGGATTAAGACAAATGCAAGAGTTGACTTCAACCTAGATTGTCAAGAAAAGATTTGTCTCTCCAGGATAAATGGCACATTTATTTATTTTCAGAATTTTGATGGAAGTATCAGAAAGCTCAAGAGAAAAAAAAGCCACACATTTGGTCAGTTAATGTGATCTCTATGACCTTAGCACCTGCATCTCTGAGACTTGCTGTCTTTGTTCTCTTATATTTAGCAAGAAAAGATGCCTCTAAATTATCCAAAAGCAATATCATTTCATTAAGATATAAAAGTAGCAATAGTATGCAATTGTTTGTTTACATTTGCTAAGTTATAAGATCTTTTAGAAGAACATTATAAATTAATTTGATTCTCATGGTGATGTTGTCAGATAAATTCTATTCTTAAATATTGACAAGAACAAGCTATTAAATGGTTGTTGTTCAGAATAAAAGCCTGAGAATAGTTAATATAAGCTGCACTCATGGTATACTAATGAGATAAGCAATAATGCAGATATAAAAATTAGGACACAATTAAAAATATTATTTGTTAATATGATAAAATAAAAATAGAGTTGCTATTAGATATTAAGTAATAATATGTGTCTATAATTTTAAAAGATATAAATGTTTTGCTTAACCAAATATGGGTAGAATAATGAGACCCTATCCAAAGTTGTGTGTGTATGTTTGTTTATTATAATATTTTGTGTTTTCTCATTCTGAATATGTAAATCCTATATTTATTATATATACATATATTCAGACAATTCAGTTCAGTCACTGTCATGTCTGATTCTTTGTGACCCTGTGGACTGCAGCATGTCAGGCTTCCCTGTCCATCACCAACTCCCGGATCTTGCTCAAACTCATGCCCATCGAGTTGGTGATGCTATCCTACTATCTCATCCTCTGTCGTCCCCTTCTCCTCCTGCCTTCAATCTTTCCTAGTATCAGTGTCTAATGAGTCAGTTCTTCACATCAGATGGCCAAAGGATTGGAGTTTCAACTTCAGCATGAGTCCTTCCAATCAATATTCAGGACTGACTGATTTCCTTTGGGATTGACTGGTTGGATCTCCATGCTGTCCAAGGGACTCTCAAGAGTCTTCTACAACACCATAGTTCAAAAGCATCAATTCTTAAGTGCTCAGCTTTCTTTATAGTCCAACTCTCACATCCATACATGACTACTGGAAAAGCCATAGCTTTGACTAGACAGACCTTGTTGGAGGAGTAATGTCTGTGCTTTTAATATGCTGTCTAGGTTGGTCATAACTTTCATTCCAGGGAACAAGCATCTTTTAATTTCATGGCTGCAGTCACCACCTGCAGTGATTCTAAAGCCCCCAGAATAAAGTCTGTCACTGTTTCCATTGTTTCCCCATCTATTTGTCATGTGATGGGACTGGATGCCATTTTACTTTTCTGAATGCCTAATTTTAAGCCAACCTTTTCATTCTCCTCTTTCACATTCATCAAGACACTCTTTAGTTCTTCTTTGCTTTCCGCCATAAGGGTGGTATCATCTGCATATCTGAGGTTATTGATATTTCTCTCGACAATCTTGGTTCCAGCTTGTGCTTCATCCAGCCCAGCATTTCTCATGAAGTACTCTGCTTATAGGTTAACTAAGCAGGGTGACAATATGCAGCCTTGATGGCATTTCCAAGGCAAGCCATTCAATATCAAAGTAATCCAAGTCTGTGCCCCAACCAGTAATGCTGAAGAAGCTGAAGTTGAACCGTTCTATAAAGACCTACAAGACTTTAGATCTAAAACCCCAAAAAGATGTCCTTTTCATTATAGGGGACTGGAATGCAAAAGTAGGGAGTCAAGAAACACCTGGAGTAACAGGCAAATTTGGCCTTGGAATATGGAATGAAGCAGGGCAAAGGCTAGTAGAGTTTTGCCAAGAGAACACACTGGTCATAGCAAACACCCTCTTCCAACAACACAAGAGAAAACTCTACACATGGATGTCACCAGATGGTCAATTCCAAAATCAGATGATTACATTCTTTGCAGCCAAAGATGGAGAAGCTTTATATAGTCAGCAAAAAGGAGTGCAGGAGCTGACTGTGGCTCAGATCATAAACTCCTTATTGTCCAAATGTGAAGTCGCTCGGTCGTGTCCGAATCATTTGCACCCCTGTGAAATGTAGCCTACCAGGCTCTGCCGTCCGTGAGATTTTCCAGGCAATATTACTGCAGTGGGTTGCCATTTCAGACCTAAATTGAAGAAAGTAGAGAAAATCACTAGATTATTCAGGTATGACCTAAATCAAATCGCTTACAGTTATGCAGTGGAAGTGACAAATAGATACAAGGGATTAGATCTGATAGAGTGCCTGAAGAACTTTGGATGGAGGTTTGTGACCTTGTTGAGGAGGCAGTGATCAAGACCATCCCCAAGAAAAAGAAATGCAAAAAGGCACAAGGGTTGTCTGAGTAGGCCTTACAAATACATATAATAATTTAAAGCAAGTCTCCAGGATAGCACATTTGTGTCACCAATTAAATAAATACATAGGCAAATATTTTCTAAATGTTTTGTGTGTCCATCCCTCTGCTTATATTAGTTTACTTAAAACATTTTACACATAGATAAGACCAAACATGAGCACACAGTTATCTATATGATATATATACAGTGTATATATACAGTATAATCATATATAAACAGTAACTATTCCAAAATCAAGTACAATGAATTTCCCAAGCTTGACTTCATGCAATACTTGTGGTATTAAAATTAATCTTCAGAATGTAATTTTCTAATCAAATAGGCCTGGGAAATCATATTAGTTAACATTGAAAGCGGGTCACCATTGGGGTGGGTGGTAGAAGTGAAGTAAACTTCTATGTCGCTGAAGTGCTGCCCAACTAAGATAGCTGATGAATTATTCTCACTCATAGTTTTTCTAATTGATTTAACATTCCTCTGATGCTACCTCCTCTGAAGAATTTAATCTTATAACTGCCATTTATTTCATTTCCAAACATAATGAACCTTCTCTTCCTGCATTACACACTTTCTAACAGGCCACTGATGACTTTTCTCCAATTTCTACCTTATTCATTGATGTTTCACAACATTGGAAGGTATTAACTTCACTCAGGTATTTTCTCACTTTTACTCCAAAGCAACATGCAGTCTCAATTCTTTTCCATCTTTGATGACTATTTTCATGTCTTCTCATTTTTTAAGAACCATTTATCTATGTTTATGAAAATAATAGAAGCAAATAGCTGAAGGTCTTTATTTCTGGAAATTCAGTTCCTTATTAGTTAATGGACAAAATATATGCTTTTTAAAGTATGTGATCTCCTGGCTCCTTAAATTCAACATATCTGAAAATAAGCTTTTACTTAGTCTTATATAAAATTCCATCTTTGATACTTAGTGAACACTTTAACAATTTTCCAGTCATCTCAACTCTAAGACCTCTGCTTTGGTTGTAACCCTGATCTCCAGGCTGCTCTTTTTTTTTTTTTGCAGTTGGAATCTGAGGACCTTTAGCCTTCAGTATCTACTGTAATTCCCTGTTTTTATTGCTTCTAGATCTTTTACTCTTGTTATTTAGTCAGGCTGGAATAGAGTTTTCATTTTTCTCTGCCTGTTAAAATTGTATCCATGTTTTTCAGGACTGGTTCAGATGAACTCTCCCTAATGATTTTCCCTAATCATTATAAGAAATAACCATAAAGCACATATGCTCTGTTCTCCAGATTTCATTTGAATATTCAAACTTAGATACCCACTTTGCAGGTCCTAAGCCTGTTTTAAAAATCTTTCATCAAAAGGACTATATTTTCCAGTTAAGTATTAGTGAATATTTTAAACACATGATAGTATAATAAATCATTTTTGCCATATTTGTATTTTTTTAGAAACTATGTTTTAATATCTGTTCTTTAAATTTATATATTATTGTTTCATTGTTGGATGATTTATAAATTACTAATTGTGACTTTGAAAATGAAAGAAGCATCTTATTATTAAGAGTTCTGTGTAAGACTTAGTAAATTCAATAGCTTGTTACTTTGAGGAGGTGTTGTTCAGTCACTAAGTAGTGTCCAACTCATTGCGACTGCCTGGACTGCAATGTGCCAGATTTTCCTGTCCTGCACAGTCTCCCAGATTGGGCTCAGATTCATGTCCATGAATTATTGATGATATCCAACAATCTCATCCTCTGTTGTCCCCTTCTCCCCCTACCTTCAATCTTTCCCAGCATCAGGGTCTTTTCCAATGAGTCAACTCTTCACATCGGGTGCCCAAAGTATTGGAAATTCAGTATCAGTCCTTCCAATGAATATTCAGGGTTAATTTCCTTTAAGATTGACTGGTTTGATTTCCTAGCAGTCCAAAGGACTCTCTAGAATCTTCTCCAGCACCAGTTTGAAAGCATCAATTCTTTCATGCTCAGCCTTCTTTGTGGTCCAACTCTCACATCCTTACATGGGTACTGAGAAAACCACAGCTTTGACTATATGGGCTTTTATCAATAAAGTGATGTCTCTGCTTTTACTATGCTGTCTAGGTTTCTCATAGCCTTATTGTTTACCTAAAATTGTCTTCTGAAATGAAGAGCTGGTGTTTAAGTTTGATGGCATCACTGACTTGGTGGACGTGAGTCTGAGTGAACTCCGGGAGTTGGTGATGGACAGGGAGGCCTGGCATGCTGCGATTCATGGGGTCACAAAGAGTTGGACACAACTGAGCAACTGAACTGAACTATTATGTGCACATACACACACAGATACAGATATATACTGAGAATGTAGTCAGCAGTATAACATACTTCAAATAATCTTCAAAAATATGTTCTGTGAATCTGTCCTGACATATTACATGCATTAATTACTCACTTGTCATCTTAGTTGTTGTGTACTTGCTAAGTTGTGTCCAACTCTTTTGTGATCCCATGGACTGTAGCCCTTCAGGCTCCTCTGTCCATGAGATTTCCCAGGCAAGAATATTGGAGCGGGTTTGCATTTCCTTCTCCAGGGGATCTTCTTGAGTCAGGGATTGAACCCATGTCTCCCACATTGGCAGGTGGATTCTTTACCACTGAGTCACCAGGGAAGCCCCTTATCTCAGTTAACCTTGACTAAGTAACTAAGAATGTGAAAGTGTTCATTCCTAAATAGAGTGTGTTGCAAATTCAATAAAGGTAGAAAATAAATGAAGAAGTATATCCTATGACCTGATTCCTAGATTTATTTTTGTTTACTGTTTACCAATTCTAAAAATAAATAATAGGGTTATTTTTATTTACATGTGCTTATATAATAGTCTCTCTCCAATTGAGAAATTTAATAGAAAATAAAGTAGCAAGAATTTAGAAATAGTTTAATTTTACAGTAATTGAACTAATTGCACTAGACTATGATATCAGTGAAAAAATAGATTTCATCTGGATATTTCTTCTCTAGTCCTAGGGCCTTTGCTATGTATTAGGTTCTGGCCAAGTTACAAAATATTTATCTGTATTATATTTTATGACACTTTATATTGAAAATATAATGAGTGTCATCCTTTATACACATTTCTTTATTGATAAGTTTACTATTCTTGTTCACATCACTGGAGTAGCAATAAAATTTTCCTTCTTAATATACAGACTGCTGAGGCCTAGATTAAAAACCTATATTTAGTTAGTTTGTTTGCATTTCATTTCCTGTATTTCTAAGGAAATGAATGGTTTAATAAATGACTTTTTAACATGGTCGCTTAAGTGTTTGTTCCTTTTCCCAGCTGTGGTGACAAGGGTCTTATTAAATTTTGCTTTAAAGTTGATACTTTAAGTGGCTCTTCTTCCTATAAACTGCAAAACTGGCAATTTTAAGAAGCATCTTAAGGCACACAAAATGAAAGGAAAACGTTTATTTGCATTGCTTTTGTAGATTAGGATGAAAATGATTTTAAATAGAGAAGAAAGCATTTTTTAGGCTTTTTATTTTTAAAACATTGTGAGATAGCTGCAGAAAAGTTTAATTACATTACTTTAATCTTAACTATTTACTTGCAATAATGTAGAATTCAATGCAGAAATAAATGTTTAATTTTTTACTATATAATTTCTGATAATGATAAATAATAATTCTGTTGGGAATAATGTTTTCTCTTTAATTTTAAAAGTTACCTTAAATTAATTGAATTTCATTTTAGTTATGTTGAACTTATGTTTTATTATAATTATAAAACTTATTTTAATTAAAACATTATGAAGTTTTATATAGAAAATATGCTTGGTTTAATTTGTTAAAGGGGGTTTAAGAAAACTTTTTGGAAAATGACAGGCTCCTTGAATTTTCTATTACTGTTTACAGTAATTGATTAATAAATAAGTACTGGTATATCTTCTAAAATCAAATGATAGAATTTAAAATAGACATACATCTATTTACTGATATTATAAGGTTGTAGTGAAACTTGTCAAAGGCCTGAGTATAGATAAGATTCAAGAACTGAGGGTGAAAAAAATCTGTTAAGACATTTTTTTCTGATTCCAACCTTAAGATCCAAGGCAAACATTGAAATGATTAGACATCTAATAAAGTTCACTGAGCCATCAAAATCATTGCAAATCAGTCTGATAAAATGGCAGCATGAAGGCAAGTACAGTCTTCTCTGCTATCCTTGAAATTTTCTGAAACTAACAAAAAAGTGAAAATAAAAAAGTTTATATTTTTAAAAAGCAGAAAACTTTAGAATTCGAGACTAAAAACTGTGAAGAAAAATATCCCAGTGTTATGAATTTGGACATATACAAAGAGGCTGTTGAAAATACATATGTAGCTCAATAGAATACAGGTGGGTACACACTTCAGTAGGAGTAGTTAAGCAGTTGTTAAGTCTTGTGAGCTTCCCAGGTGGTGCTGGTGGTAAAGAATCTGCCCGCCAATGGAGGGGATGTAAGAGACATGGCCTGGATCCCTACGTTGGGAAGATCCCTTGGAGAAGGAAATGGCAACCCACTCCAGTATTCCTGCCCGGGGAATCCCATGAACAGAGGAGCCTGGTGGGCTACAGTCCACAGGGACACAAAGAGTCAGACATGACTGAGTAACTAACACTTTCACACTTAAGTCTTGAAGACTCCATCTACCAATTTTGATTATAATGAACGTATATAGTGGCTAGGGAATGAAAAAGTGTATGTGAGGAGAGATTGAAATCATATCAATATTGCATTTCTATTTTCAGAATATATGACAGATTGTTGTGATGAGGCAGATGAAAAGGGCAGCAGCAGGGATCATATAGCTACAAAATCATCACAACTGAATTCCTATGATAAGCACAGTAACTTGCTAATTACTGGAATCTAACAATAGAACTCTCCAGGGCAATAATCATCTGGGGATAAAGTTAATATAAAAAATATAAAATTTAAAATTTCCATAGTTATCTCTTTTAATCACTTTCCCTGTTGAGCTGATACTTTTTAAAGAATACTAATGGGAGGCCTGGCGTGCTGTGATTCATGGGGTCACAAAGAGTCGGACACGACTGAGCAACTGAACTGAACTGAATCTTAAGTAAATCATCATGGAACTGGAGCAGGTAAACTTAAGAAAAAGTGGAAAGACATTATTAAAAGATAGGTAAACAAAATCACAAGAGGAATTACCTAAAGAATCCCCTGAGATTAAATAAATCTTGCTCTATAGTTTCAGAATGACAGGACGACAGAATGGACAAATAGAATGATACCATAAAATAAGCTCAAGGAGTGATATATAGGAGGAATGAAAGTTTTAAAGAAAGAAATGGATAAAATAAAAGGTAAGAGTTAGAAATTGAAATAAAACAATAAGAGATGCTAGATATCATGAAAATAGTAAAAGTAGATTCAAAAGAAAATATAATTGAATCAGGTAAGACTGAAATAAGTATGGTGAAATCACACAAAAGAAAATAGAAAATAAAAAAAAAAACATTAAAATGCTTTGAAAGGTGATAGATATTAAAGGGAGACCAAGGAACTCTAACATAAACATACTTGGGAATTTTAAGAGGAGAAAAATACCCCTACAAACATACAAATCAAACATATATAATAGAATAACAACTTCTAGGTGTAGAGATCTCAATGTAAATATTTTAAAGGCATACACTCAAGAAATAAATTGATAGAAAATTATCATCTCTCAAGAATAATCTTTAAAATACTGAAATTCAATGGGAACAATAATCTTATGGGCAATGAGGTGAAGAAATAAAATCATCACTATGGGAAAAATGTCATTCTGTCTTAAATGTCTCTATACCAATATTTAAAACTAGAAGGTGACAGGGACTTTATAATAAACTTTTCATAAATTTACATAGTACCTAGTAATCTTTCATATTTTATTTATTTTTTATTTTTACTTTATTTTACTTTACAATACTGTATTGGTTTTGCCATACATTGACATGAATCCCCCATGGGTGTACATGAGTTCCCAAACATGAACCCCCCTCCCACCTCCCACCCCATTTGAAATAAGGTATTTTCAAGTATGCAGAAACTTACAGCACCCAAAAGAAAAATTTGAATATAAATGATAGAAATCCATATATAAAATAAATAAATCCAAAATAAAGAAAATCATATATTCAACAAAGAAAGCTATTGTAAAAAGGCAAACATAAAACAGAAAATCACTTTTTATACAGAAATAATGCTGAAAAACCGTGGGAGTTTAATTAAAGAACAGATTGTGAATTATAAACTTGACAATGAAATAATAAAAAAGCAAAACAAAGCAGACACCAAAAACATAGGGGGGAAAGATGAATTGCAGAATGGAGGCTTATTTTTCCTACACTTCCCTTTTTGTGCACAGAGTAAATGGCTACCCTCCTACATAAGACAATATACTTAAAAATAAAATATACTGAAAATATTAACATGTACATAATAATCTAATAATGAATCCCTCCTACATCTTTTCAGACAAAGCCATAAAAACAAAGTCAGCAAATGAAATCACACAAGCAGATCTCCCATAGCTCCTTTCTAGGAGACAGAGGACATTATATTCTCAAAGTTATCTACAAGTAGAAAAATATAAAACTCCAATAGAGGTCTCACTGCCACAAACAAAAGGTAAAGACTTAGGATATTCTGTGACAGTAAAGAGGAGGAGCAGATTGAGAAGAAGCACTGTAAAATCTCCCCTGGAAAATAGAAAGTGAAAATGCATGACCAATTGCTAAATATGGATCAGGTTTTGGGAGCCCACAGCTCTGACTGAAAGAAGAAACAAGGAGCTGTGTGTAACAAGGTTAACAGCTTCCAAAGTAAATGGTTTCTTAGGGAGAATCGGGTGTGCAGAGAAATATTGGTACTTCTTTGAGAGAAGATAGTGAAAAAGAAAAAATAAAATGGGAAAATAAAGGGTACTAAGAAAAGAAAACTAGACATGCCAACTCTTCTCTTTCAAGAAAAGCATAAATTATATCTAAATTTCATATTAGATCTTTACTCTGAAAAAAAGAGAACAGACCAGTTTTCAAGGAGTCATGGAATTTTTACAATAATTTATCATATTTTAGACTTCATGTATCAGAAAGGAACAAAGTCATAAAATATATTAAATTCTGCAATTATATTAAAAAGTTCATCTATTTTTGCTCAATAGCACTAGCAATTAACATCAAAATATGAAAACAATACATATTTCAAAATGGAAATTAGAAAGTAAAAGCTCTCCCTCAAATACTTCATTCTTCCCTGGTATCTCAGCTAGTAAAGTATCTGCTGGCAATGTGGGAGACCAGGGTTCGATCCCTGGGTTGGGAAGAGCCCCTGGAGGAGCACATGGCAACTCACTCCCATATTCTTGCCTGGAGAATCCCCCTGGAAAGAGGACCCTGGTGGGCTACAATCCATGGGGTCTCAAAGAGTTAGACACGACTGAGCGACTAAGAACAGCACATATATTTTGTACCATCAGACTTACCAAGCCATAGAAATTCTAATGGTGCAAAATAGGATATGCACTTTAAAATGTGTATAAAAGAATATAGTATATAGTAAAATAAATATTAAATGAATATATAGTTTAGATATATTTTACATAATTTTGAACACATATATATGTTTTCAACTTTTATTTAAAAATAAAATGTGCAAATGAATAGTATGATTATCAATCACTTTTTGTTTCTTCTTGATACTGTTCTGTGTTAATAAGTTACCCACATTAAGTTAAAACAGAAACCTCAAGCAAATATTTAAAAATTATGTTTCATACAGGTAAAGCAGTACTGTGAAGAAATTCATAGACTTAAATATTTATATTAAATAAATGAGCAAATCGAAGTGCAAAATAAAGAAGGAAAGAAGTATTTAGTATAGGAGAAGTTACTTAGAAAAATAGTCATATAAAATACATTCAATAGTTGATCAAGATAAAATATTAATACTTAAATAAGCTATAAAAATGAAATAGTCATAGAAACAGGGGAAACTGAAGCAATCACAAATAATTAGGTCAATCTGTATCAATACATCTAAAAACACAAGTGAAGTTCATAATTTTCTAGGGAAATACAACTTACTAGAAGTCATGGTAAATGCATTAGAGAACTTAAACCAAAAAACATAGAAAAAAAAAATTTTTTTTCCCAAAATGTTAGAAAGCAAACCTCTTTAGATTTTCTGGCTTTCTGAGAAACAGAAATTAATGTGCTAGAAAGAAAGATACTGTGTCCCTTTTCCCAAAGCCAGTTACTCCTACTCTAAGGTGACGGACCCAGAGGTGCTTGTCTCCTCATCTAGGAAACATCTGCTTCCACTCAAAGAATAACACAAGCCTTTTGTTTTTTAATCTCTCTGGATGCAACTGCTTACATTCAAGATTAAAAACTCCCCTCCTTCCCTAAGATCCGATTTGTTGCCTTCCAGAGTAATTTATAATGTCTCTATTGGGCTTCCCTGATAGCTCAATTGGTAAAGAATCTGCCTGCAGTGCAGGAGATCCTGGTTCGGTTGCTGGGTCCGGAAGATCCCCTGGAGAAGGGGTAGGCTAAGCCTCTCTATTACTCTTGGGCTTCCCTTGTGGCTCAGCTGGTAAAGAATCCGCCTGCAATGAGGGAGACCTGGATTCTATCCCTGGGTTGGGAAGATCCCCGGGGGAAGGGAAAGGCTGCTCACTTCCGTATGGGGTCTCAGAGTCCGACAGGACTGACTGAGCGACTTTCACTTTCATCTCCCTCTGTCTTCCCGCCCCCCCGCCCACCCGCCTTCCTTCTCCCTGTGTCTCTGTCATCTAGCTCTGTCTTCAGAGGGAAGATGAACAGACAGCCCAGCAGTCTCTGTATTTTCACTATACATACAGATGTAAACATCATGTTTCTTCTGTCATGTTGCCTTGTGGACACTTGAGTGCAGGGGACCTTTACTGTGAACTTCCTCCTGCTGTTGTTACTGCTGTGGGTAAATAAAGATTTGATATTCCATCCAGATAGTTTGTCAGGCTGACTTGTTCAACTTCAACTTCAGACTTCTCATAAAAAATCCTACACACACTCTGCCCCTCCTAAAAAAAAGAAATTAGAATCAGTCACTTTCACAGGGTAATTTCAAGACAAAGTGAAATGACGGGAAGATTCTCATGCTATTTAAGATATTACAGAACACAACAAAGAAAGAAAATGACCAAATAATTTTTATGGTATGGTCATTATATTAGTATTTACACTCAAGAGAACTACCCACACACATACACAACGTACCTTAACCTCAAAATTACTTAGAGATATCAATGAAAAATGCTTCAAAAGCTATTATTAGGCAAGTTATTCCATATAACATAAACAAATGAGGTTAATTATGCGACTGCAAAGATGGTTTGCTAAAAACTCATAATGCAACATATCCAAAAAGAAAACCAGATTATTAGTATAAATGAAAATGCTTTTGATAAAATTCTATGCTTGTTCTATTTGTAGAGGAAACAAAATTACATAATAGCCATACTTGCATGTTTCCATATCATTCTAAACCATCTATCTCAACCTCAGGGTAACGTCAGGCAAAAAAGTTATTTATAGGAACAGACACAATACAAAATGTTTGAATAGTAGTTATGTCTTAATTTGACTATCACTAAACAATGGTTTGAACTCTTAGTGGGAAAAATAAATTAGAAGTAACTGAAACACAGGTAGAAAATCACCACTTTATTCAGATGATATGACTGTATAATTGAAATACCACCTCAGATCTAAGAGAAAACTTGTACAAAGAGTAAAAAAAATCATGAAAATGTATGGAAGAAAGGTAAAAAATAATTCATAGTTTTAATATTGTGCAAGCAAAAACCATTGAAAATATATAATGAAAGGACTAACCCATTTACAATAATAACAAAAAGAAGAGATGCCTGTGGCTAAGATTAAGGATGGTCAAATATTTGTATAAAAATAACTTTAAAACTTTGTAAGATACATTAATATATCTTGATCAAATGTAATAATATTCTTTACTTTGGGAAGAATTAAAGTTGTCAATTCTCCCTAAAATAATCTGTAAATTTAAGGCAATCCAGAAAATATTCCCACAGGAAACAGAACATTATTTAGTCAGGGTGATGTAAGGTAGGCAATAAAGTAGTAAATATGTCCAAGAGAATTTTGATAAAAATCAACAAGGAGAAACTTATCCTATTAGGTATTAAATCAACTTTCAATTGATATTCTGATATTAGTTACTGAAGAGCCTTAATCAGTGAAATGCAGGAGAAAGCAGTAATATATTTCTAAATACAAATTAGTCTATTATATAAATGGCATACAAATTCATGGGCAAAGTATGAATTACTGAGCAAACTGCACTGGAACTTGGAAATCATATTGTGAAAAAGGAAAGTTGGATCTACTTTTCATGTCTCAAAAAAGCAATAAATTTTAAATTAAGCCAATATTTAAAAATAAATATTAATTTAGAAAATTTTTAGACATTATATTTCCAGTTCATCAAATAATTATGTAAAGTTTACTCACAGATGCAAACATAGAAGGCAATGTGAAAATGATTGAAAACAAAATAGAGAATTGGAAGAAAGACAGTTCATAAAAAAGATATGAAAAGATATTTTATCTCTCATAATATGAGAAAGGGAAGATGAAACTTTCTTTATGTTTACACACACATATGTAGATAGATACACACACCTTTTCACCAGCAGGTGGTCAAAGGCAAAAGTGTAACAATGATTCTTACTGGAAAATTTCTGAAAAAGTTAGAGTTATCATTCTGCACTTAGGTATGTAAATTGTTGTACATGTATGCAGGTCAATAGGGAATATCTATCAAATTTTAATTACAGATATACTTTGGCCAGCAATCTATGTCAAGCAATTGTCCTACAGATTTACTTACACATGTGGGGAATGATGTATATGTACAGTTAATGACCAAAGTATTGCTATTAATTGTAAAAGATTGGGAAGGATGTAAATATGCATTTGAAAATAATTGGTTACATTATGATGCATCCATACATTGCCAGTGCAGTCAGAAACAAAAGCACTGTGGGAATTCCTTACTTATCAATATGGAATATTTCCCAAGAAACTGAAAGAAGTAATATTCAGATCTTTGGTACCATATGTAAAAGAAAAAAGAAAAATATATACACAGACATACTGGTACATGTATAAGATATGGGCCTCCCTGGTGGCTCAGGTGGCAAAGAATCTGGAAAATATTTTGGAAGATATAGAAGACATAGATAATAGTGTCTAGCTGAGGAGAGGATCTAATAATTTGGAATTAGAGGTGTTAGAGAAATATTTCACTTTATCATATTTTTAGACTTTTAAAATTTGAGATATATTAAATATCACCTATTCAAAAATAAATTGAAAACAATTTTAAAAGATTATAGTCAGAAAATGTAACAGACTATATTCTTGAATAATAAGGCCATACAATGTAAATTAATAATAAAAAGCCTGGCTTAATGGAAACTATTCTTCTAAATGACTAGTAAAACATGAAAATATTAAATGTGCAATTAGAGATTTAAAAAAGCAATGGAAATTAAAAAAACCACACATCAAGACAAATGAAATGCCATTAAAACTATATAAAAGCAAAGCATAAAAGTTTTTAATAAAAATGAAAATGCCAAACTCTGTTTATAATTCAAGGAGTTAGAACAATAATGAAAATAGAGAATGGAGACTAGCAGACAGTTATTAATGAGCTGGATTTCTTAATATGTATGACAGTCAAATCATGATTGACATAACCTCTGATAAATGTTATATACAGTAATATGAAGGAAAACTTACACTGGGAATTAAGAAGTTAAGAGATACAGAGTGAATTATGATACATTTAAGTCTATATACTTATAATCTGTTAAATATAAATGCAATGAATGTAGAATTTTGCCTTACTGCTTTATTTCCTTTTCCCAGCATACAAAAAAACAAATAAAAAATAAAACCCATAAAATAAAATGCATAATTGTAAGAAAAGAAAATGGAAAAAAAGGAATGAAAATCATATCTAGAATAAATATTTGATTAAAGGAGAAATGCTGATTGTTATTTTTACTGCTGCTAAGTCACTTCAGTCGTGTCCGACTCTGTGACTCCCCTGTCCCTGGGATTCTCCAGGCAAGAACACTGGAGTGGGTTGCCATTTCCTTCTCCAATGCATGAAAGGGAAAAGTGAAAGTGAAGTCGCTCAGTCGTGTCTGACTCTTAAGGACCCCATGGACCGCAGCCTACCAGGCTCCTCTGTCCATGGGATTCTCCAGGCAAGAATACTGGAGTGGGGTGCCATTGCCTTCTCTGGTTATTTTTACTAGATTATTACAAACAAGGAATTACATATGTAACAACATAGAACAAAAGATGTGAAATATAGATAGTTAAATTTTTGAGGTCTTACACTGCGCTTATACTAGCCTAAGTGTTTTAATAGCGAATTTCACCCTCTAAACAAAAATTTTATATAGGTGACATTATCAGACCAGATTATGAATAAGAAAATTAATAGAGCAAGACAGTAAGTATGGGTCCAAGGTAACATACAGCTAGTTTATTACAAAGCCAGATAATTCAGACCTAGTCTATGTGAATGTAGATCTTAGATTCTTAACCATGGCACCATCCTCTCTATATGGAACGCCTCAGAATATCAACCAAACCCACTGCAGAATCAGTCTGAGTTCAGTAACACAGATTTGAAGTACTGCACTAATGTAATAACCCAAATAATCCTTTAGCAAAAATCAATTACATATTACATATAGGTAAATAAAAGACTCCCATTCTTCCATAATAGCATAAATAAATAAGTAAATGCATACATAACAACTTCTAAATGTTCCTTAAAAGCAGTAATGAATATGAGTAGAAAAAATGAGGAACAGGAAAAAATGTTCTGTAACATATAACACATTTATTTTATAACACACACTTCTTTTTCTTAATGAAAGTTTTTAACTATGATAAGTATGTCATTTCCTCAAAGATAATTTAGAGATTAGATGTAATACCAATGGAGGTTTTTAAAATAATTTTAAATTTTCTAAAAAAATGATAGGATACTTAAGATACTTTTTGAAAAAGGTGATTAAGGCTAGCATCTTTACAAACATTAAAATGAATGCAAATGGTAGAAGAGCAGACAATTTGGGTAAGTGGGGAAAATATAACCCAAGTATAGAACCAGGGTGTGCTGGATCCTCCTGATTAAAATCCATGAGAGCCAATTTTGCACATCTCTTATCAACTCTGCTTTCAGAGGCATCATGTTGGTAGTCTGAAATAGCCCATGGTGCCAATAATTGACATCATGAAAACTGACTGCTATTTTTAAAATATTTATCACTGCATCACTGAATAGAACTAGCAATACGCAATTGTTACATGATAAAATTGGCTTCATACATCAGTTGCAGGATAGTATATATAATTATATTTACCTTGGTAACAATTGTCTCAATTCCAAATTGTATTCCAAGTGCATTAAATAGTTCTTTAAAGAATGAACAAAATTTCTGATAAATTTTGAAATTATTAGCATATAGGCAAACATTTAACTTTTCAAGATAAATGCAAACTTTTGCAGTTTAAGATTATGTAACAGTGTAAATTTGAGAAAAACAAGTACAGGCAAAACTAAAGATGAATATGAACATGCAAAAATATTTTACAAGATTTCACGATTTTTCTTGCCTATAAATAGTGTTACCTAAAAACAAAATGTCTGTGTCTAATAAATAAACCTCACACACACAGGTTATTAAAAAGAAACATAATGACTAAACAAACATTAAAAATCATTCTCATGAATTATCAAAAATTGAAATGAAATACATAATGTATACTACTTTCCTATCATTCACAAATATCAAAATTTAATATAAACACAAGTTGTAGAGGAGCTTGTAGTAGGATAATAAACCTTTTATAAAATTATTAAGAAGTACAATCTATATGAAAAGCATGTTAATTATGAGCATGAAGAATTCTTAAATAGTTGACATGCTTTGAAGCACCAAGTAAAAAAATAATTGAAATACATATAAAATTGAAAATATTATTTTTATATTGTTTATCATCTTTTATGTTATATAGTATATTAATTTTATAACCAATGAAGTAAACCATGAAAATATCCCACAGTATCTCCAATTAAATTATCATATGTCATGAATGAATTTATAATGGCCACTCAAATAGAATTTAAGATTTTTTACATGGATACATATATAATATATATGTATAGTGTGCCAATAAAAAGCAGGACAGGAACCTTTTATATTAAATATGTAAGAAATATATTAACATATTCATAGCAAAATGTCTGAAGGAAAAATATTCTGGTGGTAGATTTATGGATAGTTGTTAACCTTGTTTTCATAATTTCTTGCATTAAAAATAAATTCTATGGGCATTTCCTTCTTTATTTTAGCACATTCTGACATTTGTTTCCTCCTTCTTTGCTGATTCTTCATATTTCAAAGCTCCATTTTTATGCCATTACCTCCAATCCCTCATCCTAGAGCCATGGGTTTCAACCTGACATCATTTCTGCTTATTTCTTGAACTTAAACTGATGCTTATTTACCATTTCCCTTACACTGACTCCTGTGTATCTCCTTTGGTACTTGATATTTAGAGGGACATATGTGACATAGCAAATGCTTCATTCCTTTCCATGATATCCTTGCCAAATGCTATTCTAAATTAAACTTGGAGAGTTTCAAGTTCAAGGGAACTCACAAGTTTCTGAGATCAAGATTTATCTTTAGATGGTTATGGCTTTTAGACATGCTTCACATTTATTGAGCTGGAATAAGTCTCCCTGTAAACCTATAGACCTAATGCCAGTACATAAAGTTACAAAGAACAATTTAATCATTTTAATAGTCTGTGATACAGTTCTCAACCTCTCCCTGCAGCGACACGTTTGCTGTGACTTTGTAAATCCTTCTGTTAAAATATTATAGTTGATGAGAGAAGTGGAAACAGTAGGACTTCCATGAAATAAGAGATTTTTTTTTTAAAAAATGGCTGGAGACAACTGTAGGAGCTGGTTAAATGATGTATGAATACCTACTGCTTCTGCACCTGGTGCCAGGCAATTAGAAAGATGGACTTGTGCTGAGAAAGTCAGAAACCTACAAGTGCCATGCTATCCTCTCACCCCTTCTAGTGTCAATATCAGTGATACAGGTAACCTATGGGAGAAACTGGACCCTTCATTATGGAGCTAAGCATCAGGATATTTATATAGATTCATGGGGTTGCAAAGAGTCAGACACGACTGAGAAACTGAACTGAATGATTTTGAGGATAGATCCTTTCCCCAGGGAGAAAGGCATACTTGTCACTGACCAATACAATAAAGATACTGCCTTCCTTAGTTTCAGACTTTGGGAAGATTTGCTTATTTCACCTTTGAAAGATTAGCCTTTCCTCAGCTCAGAATTCCTAAATTTTGATGTACATTACCATGCCATTGGACATGGCCCCTGTAGGCTTTTCAGGACAAGAGAGTAAGCACAAACATGAAGTGCCTGTTGCCTTTTGTGCTGTGAGTCGTAAAGTCCTTTGATTCTGACCTGAGGATTTTGTGTCTTCTGCCAGCATCCATGAAACTGAGGCAGGCTAATCTGTTAGGTCGCAAGTTGGGTAAACTCAGAGTCACCATACCTTTTGACAAAGATGCCTGGAAAGTGGAGGAGCTGCAGGACCTGCTGCGGCTTCAAACGTGGCTCAGCAAATAAGGCATGCTAGCTGGCCTGCGACACTGTGCGTGAGCTGCAGTCGCAGCTCCCTGCACCCACATTCTGCACAGTAACATGGCTGCTGCTTTACCTCCACCTCCAAGTCTCAGATACATTTCTCTAGAGGTCAGTCTTGGCCCAGATCCACACAGCAAAGGGAAGTCTGGAGTGCATGGTTGCAGCTTAGCTCAGTCAGCAGGGTGTACAGTCACCTGTAGTCATGGTCATCTTTATTGATAAAGAGAGTTCTCTCTCCATTTAGTCTGGGCTGTGTGGTACAAGGCTTGAAAATATGGATGCTGCCTTGACATCTTTACACCATACAGAGACTCAAAGGCCTAACCAAGAGTTCCCCTGTTCTCCCCAGATATGCCTTTTACTAAATGAGGACAGGCTTTATACACAGCTGCTTCCCCTATTGGCCAGATCAGCTTCACTACAGTGTTCAACCTAATGGGTTTCATGTTTCTGCCAGCCTGCAAAATTATTCAGGCAACCCAATCATATCCTCTCGTGGGAATCAGAATACTTCTCCTAATACTACAAATTTGTCCTCCCATAGTCCCTGTTTATGTCCTCTATTCCCAAGTGCAACTACTGTGTGGACCCATGTGACATGGTCTTTTCTTCCCCCAGGATGTGAGTATACGTGACTAGGATTACTGTCAAACTCATCTATCCAGTCTCAGGTGTTGTGTATTTGGCAATAATCTTGGGGAGGAGACCAGGGTTTGATTCCTGGGTCAAGAAGATCTGATGGAGAAGGGATAGGCTACCCACACCAGTATTCTTGGGTTTTCCATGTAGCACAACTGGTAAAGAATCTGCCTGCAATATGGGAGACCTGGGTTCTATCCCTGGGCTGGGAAGATCCCCTAGAGAAGGGAAAGGCTACCCACTCCAGTATTCTGGCCTGGAGAATTTCATGAACTCTACAAGTTCATGGGGTTGCAAAGAGTCGGACACGACTGAGCGACTTTCATTTCATTTCACTTTGGGAGGAATCTCTCCCTTGCAGAGTGAAGATGAGATGAATAAAACTGCCCAAACTTGATATGTTTTGGCCAAAAGAATTGCAAGGAACATTTTGCAGTGTTGCACCTTGTCTAAACAGATCACTGATGATTCCTCTTCTCTCTTGAAAACACTTCTAAGCAGAAACATGAAGAAGCCAAGTCTTGCTAACTGGATGACAAGGATTACAAACTGCCCAGTTCACGACTGAATTCCCAGCCATGAACCAGCAAACACAAAAAGCAGAGCTCTCTGCTGACATGTTGAGGACTACAGATTTAAGAGGGAGCCCCAGCTGAGACCAAAACTATTGAACAGTTGCTGACAGCTGAGAAGCTGACAAGCAGAGCAACTTACTATTGACTGTTTAAATCCTACATACAATAAAGTGAAAGTGAAGTTGCTCAGTCGTGTCTGACTCTTTGCGACCCCATGGACTGTAGCCTACCAGGCTCCTCAGTCCATGGAATTTTGCAGGCAAGAGTACTGGAGTGGGTTGCCATTTCTTTTTCTAGGGGATCTTCCCAACCCAGGGATCGAACCCTGATCTCCTGCACTGCAGGCAGACGCTTTACCGTCTGAGCCACCAGGGAGCCCAACCTAAATTGTAGATCCAAATAATCACTAAATAATAAATGGTCATCATCCTAAAGCATTAATTTTTGTGCTGGGATGTTATGTAGCAATATGCAACTGATTCACAGTCTACAATATAGTTTTAGAAAATGAAACATCATAAGTTCTTTGCAGCTCCAATTTTATAGACTTAATATTCCAAGGTCAGGAGGGATGTTGTAGAAAGATGATGGAATTTGGAGTCAGGAGAATTAGATTCTAGATCAAAAGTTGCCACTTACAGGTATGTGGAATTTGTTAAATGTCTAATATTTTAACTTCATTTGTATAAGCATTAAAAATATAAAATAAATATTCTTTATATAATTGATTTTAGGAAGACAAGGCAAAGTATAGAGCTTAGTTTTTCCTACTATAACATTCACAATAGAAGTTTTTGGCTTTGTTTATTAATGTTACTTTTCTGTCATGATCACTGGCCTGTGAATCAGAGAACATATTTTCTTTGTTTTAAAAAGAGGATGATTATTTACCTGTATCCCACCTTTGTATTGCCTTCATGATTTCTCAGAATGGTAACATGCCATAGCTATTGGCTTTGTGCTTTTTCTTAAACTCTGGGCAAATTATTTTCCTTAAGTAAGATGCATAGGTTCTTTTATTACATTTTTCTCTTTAATTTTGGTCTTTAATTTTCTACAACATAATTTTGTTCTAATGTTCTCAGTCTTATGATCACTTCTGACAAAGAAAACAGAAGCAGATTACCAAAGAGTCTAACAACAGTTACACCTAGAGTCACTAGAAGCTTGCCTTAAACATACAAAGCCTGAAGGTTCTCCATGTTCTACTTTTTCACAACACTTAAATCTCCTGCCTGTCCCTGGAGAAGTGAAGGTTTGAATTTTTTTTCTCCACTTAACACATTTCTCTGTCTCCACTATTGGCTTCCCTGACCTTCACTATCTCCTGGAGTTTGCTCAAACTCAAGTCCATTCAGTCAATGATGCCATCCAACCACTTCATCCTGTCACCCCCTTCTCCTCCTGCCCTCATTTTTCCCAGCATCTGGGTCTGTTCCAGTGAGTCAGCTCTTCACATCAGGTGGCCAAAGTATTGGAGCTTCAGCTTCAGCATCAGCCCTTCCAGTGAATACTCAGGGTTGATTTCCTTTAGGATTTACTGGTTTAATCTCCTTGCTGTCCAGGCAACTCTCAAGAGTCTTCTCCAGCACTACAGTTTGATAGGATCAGTTGTTCAGTGCTAGGCCTTCTTTATGGTCCATCTCTCATATCTGTATGTGACTACTAGAAAAACCATAGCTTTGACTATATGGACCTCTGTCAACAAAGTGATGATTCTGCTTTTTAATACTTTGTCTAGGCTTCTCATACCATTTCTTTCAAGGAGCAAATGTCTTTTAATTTCATGGCTACTGTCACCAACCACGTTGATTTTGGAGCCCAAGAAAACAAAGTCAGTCACTGTTTCTATTTTCCTCCAACTATTTGACTTGAGAAGATGGGGCTGGATGCCATGATCTTAGTTTTTTGAATGTTGCATTTTAAGCTAGCTTTTTTCACTCTTATCTTTCACCCACGTCAAGAGGCTCTTTAGTTCCTCTTTGCTTTCTGCTATCAATGTGGTGTCATCTGAAGATTACTTTGCCTTCTTTTCTCTTACACCATATTAAGTGAAATCTCTGATTCTCTTTCACCTACTAGTACATCTAATTTATTTATTAACTTTATTCAGTTCAGTCCCTTAGTCATGTCTGACACTTTGCAACCCCATGGACTGCAGCATGCCAGGCTTCCCTGTCCATCACCAACTCCTGGAGTTTACTCAAACTCATGTACATTGAGTCGGTGATGCCATCCAACCATCTCATCCTTTGTTGTCCCCTTCTCCTCCTGCCTTCGATCTTTCCCAGCATCGGGGTCTTTTCCAGTGAGCCAGTTCTTTGCATCAGGTGGCCAAAGTATTGCAGTTTCAGCTTCAGCATCAAGTCTTTCCAATGAATATACATGACTGGTTTCCTTTAGGATGGACTGGTTTGATCTCCTTGCAGTCCAAGGGACTCTAAAGAGTCTTCTCCTACACCACAGTTCAAAAACATCAATTCTTCAGTACTCAGTTTTCTTTATAGTCCAACTCTCACATCCATACATGACTACTGGAAAAACCATAGCTTTGACTAGAAGGACTTTTGTCAGAAAAGTATTATCTCTGCTTTCTAATATGCTGTCTAGGTTGGTCATAGCTTTTCTTCCAAGGAGCAAGTGTCTTTTAATTTCATGGCTTCAGTCACCATCTGCAGTAATCTGGGAGCCCCCCAAAATAAAGCCTCTCACTTTTCCCATTGTTTCCTCATCCATTTGCCATGAAGTGATGGGACCAGATGCCATGCTCTTACTTTTCTGAATGTTGAGTTTTAAGCCAGCTCTTAAAAAACTCTCCTCTTTCACTTTCATCAAGAGGCTCTTTAGTTCTTCTTTACTTTCTGCCATAAGGGTGGTACCATCTGCATATCTGAGGTTGTTGATATTTCTCCTGGCAATCTTGATTCCAGCTTGTGCTTCATCCGGCTTGGCATTTTGCATGACATACTCTACATGTAAGTTAAATATGCAGAATGACAATATACAGCTTTGATGTACCCCTTTCCCAATTTGGAACCAGTCTGTTGTTCTATGTCCAGTTCTAACTGTTGCACCTTGACCTGCATTCAGATTTCTCAGAAGGCAGGTAAGGTGGTCTAGTATTCCCATCTCTTTCAGAATTTTCCCGAGTTTGTTGTGATCCACACAGTCAAAGGCTTTGGTGTAGTCAATAAAGCAAAAGAAGATGTTTTTCTGGAACTCTCTTGCTTTTTTGATGATCCAATGGATGTTAGCAATTTGATATCTGGTTCCTCTGCCCTTTCTCATTCCAGCTTGAACATCTGAGGTTCATGTTTCACATACTGTTGAAGCCTGACTTGGAGAATTTTGAGCATTACTTTGCTGGCATGTGAGATGAGTGCAATTGTGTGATAGTTTGAACATTCTTTGCATTGCCTTTGCAAAAGGCCTTTGCATTGCCATTGCATTGAACATTCATTGCCTTTCTTTGGGATTGGAATGAAAACTGACCTTTTTCAGTGCTGGGGCCACGGCTGAGTTTTCCTACTTTGCTGGTATGTTGAGTGGAGCATTTTAACAGCATAATCTAGCTCAACTGGAATTTCATCACCTCCACTAGGTTTGTTCATAGTGATGCTTCCTAAGGCCCACTTGACATCGCATTCCAGGATGTCTGACTCTAGGTGGGTGATCACACCATCATGGTTATCTGGGTCTGAAGATCTTTTTTATATAGTTTTTCTGTATAGTCTTGCCACCTCTTCTTAATATCTCCTTCTTCTATTACTTTATTATTTGTTTTTAATATTTAGGCTCTTTTCATCATCCCTGATCATTTGAAAGAAAGAAATACTATGAAGGAATATCTGAAGGATTTTAAAAGCTTGTTAGTGACCTCCTTTAATGGATAAAGCAATAGAGACTGAGAAACTTAAAGTATTGTATTAAACATTTAATGACTCATATATCCAAAATCAAAATCAAATTGCTTTTTGTAATGGTTCTAGGTAATTTTGGAAGAAAGTTTCTTATCAATATTTGTAACTGTTCATGCTCCAGTCTACCTCTTGCTTAGCTATTTGGATAGACAGAGGTTCTATGAGTAAATGCACTCTAAGACTTTGAGACAGCTTTCTAACTCTTCAGACCAATCTGCCTTCATTATGTTTGCATGGAGATGACCTCTCAAAAGGATAGCAAATTGATATAAAACCTTTTTTTTCCCTTTGGCATGACTGCTTTGGCAAACTCCTTGTTGCTTGTTAGGCTTTTATTTAACACATTTAGATCTGAAAATTGCAATTATAATGTGCTCTTCACATGATCTCATTCAGTTCCACATGTGCTAAGCTACTTCGTGATAAATACAACCAATTACCACCAGTTAATTCTAGCTTTCAATAATCTTCAGAATATGAAGAATATAGAAAGCCAAAAAGGATTAGAAAAATTTATAAAACAATATTTTCCCTCCTTTGACTATTTATTCATTTGTTTTTAACTGTGAAAATATTGTTAGCCTTATTGGTTAAGACATTCATACTTACTTATTTAAATAAAATAATTTGGGTTAAAGCAGGACTATTGAAGTCAAGGTCAAATGTAGTAGATTAAAGTGAAACAGGAAATTTATACAAGCAGTGTACACAGCACCCGTTAGATAATGAATACCACATTTAACTATGTCACTGGAGGGTAAAATATGTAGATTGAAGATCCTCTCTCAATGATAATCTTCCTTACACACACACACACACACACACACATACACAGGAAAACTAAGCCACTTGGGGAGCCTAAACTGTAAAATTAGATGTAAATATTTAGGTCAAATAGTGCTTTGCAAGACAAAATGTATTCAAAATATACTTTAATTAATACCTTTATCTTACAATAACACTAACAATAATAAATAAGCAATAGGAAAATAAAAAATAGAGTAAGAAAATAATAATGCAAGATTCATATTTTTGCTGAATCTTTATAGGTATAAAATTTTAAATCTAGAAAGTGTCATACAAATCACCTAGTCCAAACTTCTCATATTACGAATAAAGAAAATGTTCCAATATTTGTTAAATAAATTCCAGAAGGTCACACAAATAACTAAGGGTAGATTTCAAGTCGCTAAAATATACATTGTCTTTAACTTAATAAATTAACTAAAATTAAATCCATGAGACATTAAATGCTCTTTTTCATTAGTAGCCAAGTTACCTTTATTTTTATGATTCAGTATTGTTTCCAACAAGTCGAAGTATATTTTGCATATTATTTTACTGAAGTCCCTGTTGGATAAAATGCTGGAAAATATATATGAGATCTTTACAGGTAAAAATTATGTGGGTCATTGATGTCATTAAAAATCTCAAATATCTATGTTTTAAAAAATAATAGGCTACATTCATTACAGGAAGAATATGAGTCTCTTCAAATGATCTATTCATATGGTCAGAGGACTATATTTTAAGGTAAACCCTGGGAAGGAGAAAGGAAAATTATAGATTTGCACAGTCCTCTTTTCTAAAGGAAGTTGAATATGAAAATAGCATTGCATATGGTCATTTTTGTGAGCTGAATAATTCTTTGGCATATTTTATGTGAGATATAATTTCTAATAATAAACTACCTAGAATATTCACCCATAAGTAGCTCTATAAACTTATGTAATGATATTGATCCTACGTGAATTAAGACTGCATGAGAAATGTTTCCCTAAACTTGGTGTATAGGATCTGAAGACTTCAGGAGGCAATGAAAAATAGTTTTGAAGAAGACAAATTTAAAACGGAAAAAAAAAAAAAAACTACCAAAGATGTGTTGTAAGTGTAAAACTGATGGCATATTTGGGAAAAGAATAGAGGAGAAACTATTGTTGGAAAATTTAGAAAGCTTTACTATATTTTTTAAAATCAAATGCAACTTCAGTAATTAGCTTAGAAAATTAGAAGTAATTAGTTTTTTGCTGAATTGTTCATTTTGCCCCTTAAGCTTGTACCAGTGCAAAATTGCCTTATTAAAATTAAAATTATTTTAATATGATATACTGAATTATAATTAATATAATTGAAATATGAAATATTTCAGATCTGTTTATTTGATACAATTGTTGCCTTAGGAACAAGGAGAATAGAATTAATTAATGCAACTTTGCCTGTGAAAGAATAATATGTACAACATTTACTGTATTATTTTATATGTATTTCATTAATATATCAGAAAAAAATCAATAGAAAACTAAGAGTAGGCTATTTCCTGTAGTTTTCTCCTGGGAATGTGACATTGTACTTTTTAAATGAAAAAAAAAATCAAATTCTTTCATGCTAGCAGGAACCACAGATGCCTTCCAGTATTGACATCCAGCAATTATAATTTTTAAACAGTGAGGAAAAACATATCAAAGATTTCTAAAGAGGCCAGAAAGGAAAAAAGCAGTAATTTTTTCATACAAACAATCCAAATTGAATTTTCAGTTTAGGCCACACAGCCTGTGTTTTTTAAACCTTAAAATTTGTTGAAAACTTTAAGGATAAAACCATTAAACCTCATACTGGGTCAATGTTGATCATCAGTTCAGTTCAGTCACTCAGTCGTGTCCGACTCTTTGCGACCCTATGGACTGCAGCATGCCAGGCTTCCCTGACCATCACCAGCTCCCAGAGTTTACTCAAACTCATATCCATCAAGTCAGTGATGCATCCAGCAATCTCATCCTCTGTTGTCCCGTTCTCCTCCTGCCTTCAATCTTTCCCAGTATCACGGTCCTTTCAAATGAGTCAGTTCTTCGCATCAGGTGGCCAAAGTATTGGAGTTTTAGCTTCAATATCAGTCCTTCCAATGAATATTCAGGATTGATTTCATTTAGGATGGACTGGTTTGATGATCTTGCAGTCCAAGGGACTCTCAAGAGTCTTCTCCAACACCACAGTTCAAAAGCATCAATTCTTTAGTGCTCAGCTTTATTTATAGTCCAACTTTCACATCCATACATGACTACTGGAAAAACCATAGCTTTGACCAGATGGACCTTTGTTGGCAAAGTAACGTCTGGTCATACTAAATGCTGATCATAGCTAAATGACTTTTGTAATTTCATTTATTCATATCAAGTTACAGATGCTAATCACGTTCTGAGGGAGAAAGGAACCAGTGAGCAAAGGGGAAACACAGCCTGCAGTTTTACTAAGACAAAGAAAGGTAAGTGAAAGAGAACAAAGTATTAATGTATATGCCCTCAAATGTTTAGACTGCTAGCATTACTTCTCAGTATTCAAGCACAAGGTCATTGCTAACACATCTATGCCAGGTAAGTTCTCATTCTTCTGAAAGTTCTTTGATTTTTTTGTTCTTCTGTTCTTCTGTTAATATTTTATTATCAAAAATTTTTAAAAGAGATCTATTTATCTATTTACCTCACCCATCTTAAGTCAATATAGTATGACTCTATTCTTCACATGTATTTACATATGTAAATATTTCAAAGGAAGATCTTTGAGCCACTATAAAACCAAATTGTTAATAGAATGCTGGTCATATATCACTAGTTTATAGAATAAAAATCAAAATGATCGTTTTTTTTCCCCTTTTTATCTTTCTTTGCTCTAGTCTTTTTGTGAATAAATATTTAGGATCCTGGTATTTCTTAAAACCTTTTAATATTAATACTACTAATATCCACATATAAAAGTATCTGTTAAAATTTCATAACTATATTTGAAGTCTTTCAAATCTTAGGAGTTCCCTTCAATAAAGGGATTCTGCCATTCTGATCTTTCTGAGCTCCAGGTAGTGTTGGTCACAGGTGTTCTGGCAAATAACCTTTGAGCCTGCTTGTAGGAACCCTTGGAAGCATTTACTGTCTTTTAGCTGTTAATAATTAGCAGTAATTAGATCTTCCAGGTGAGGAGTTCACCCTTCAGAAGATAACTGAATATGTATAGACATTACGACAATATTTCAAAATATTCCATTTTCATGTTTCTGCTTCTTTCATTCTTTGGCCTATTTCCTCTGATTTTCTGGTTATATTGGAAACTTTTACCTAGAAACCAAGTTACTGACCCTAGTAAATACAGAATATGGAAACTCTTTTGTGCTTTTCTGTGAAGGAATGGAGTGGGTTTTTAGGCAAATTAATTCTTGTGCAAACGTATCTCTAGGGAACTTAGTAATGCTTTTAATGAGTCCAAATACTTATAGAAATGAACGCCAGAAACAACCTATTGTGTTATCCTTTCTCCTCTTGAGAGTTCAGTACAAATGCCCTCCCTCTGGTTGTTCTTCCAATATTATTGAAAGTGATTGCTTCGATTTTTCTGTGTGTTTTCTACCAAATTATAACAATTTTTGTTTGCATAACATGTGTTTTATTTTAAGAATTTTCTGCATAGTATTTCAGTGATTTAATTTTTATGTATGGAGAGTCCCTACTAAATTTGTAGGCAAGCATCTTCTGAATATGTATTTCCCTCCTCCAGTGGTGAAATGTCCAGGGGAAAATAAGTGAGAAAATAGACAAGTTGAAAGATGCTCAAAATAATGAATATACTCTTAGAAACAGTACCATGGAACAGAAATATTGATACGTGTTTGACTTGACAACTAGAGTCTGCTATTTTACTTCTTCTCTGCTTCTATAGGGACCACATGAAGATCATTGTGATTGTCCTGTGTTTTGAAAATCTTAGGAGACAATTGATATTATGCTTCTTCCAAAATAGAACTCCTTAAAAGGTCAATATATAATTCAATCATACCTTTATTACTAAAAAAGGTGAGAATTTTGACTTAGACGTGTGACCAAGATAGCTCATTGATAATTTATCTTGGAAGAAAATGGATTTAATCTAACCAGTTACAGACTATTCTGGATAATTCTAGATCTCCTGAACCCTTCCTCAGAGAGTAGAACCTGCTCCACTAAATTTATTACATGCATGAAAGCTGGGTAAAATATATCCTCTCAGAAGTCAGACAGGCTAAGATAGTAATCATGGCAGTAATAATGATGATGAGAGAGAGAGATCAATTAAAAGAAAGAAAAGAACTAGTTTCCTTTTTCCCTTACCCTCCATCCACATATCCATTCTGTGTCATTCTCTCGCGTTTAAGGAAAAGCAGGAAAATGGGGGGTATAAAGAGGACAGCAAGCTTATTCTAATCTTTCATCTATATTACAAAATCCAGAAGAAGTCTCTACCCTACCTTCTGTGTCATAATACTTATAATCATGTCACATGAAAATTGAACACATATGTTAAATTGAATTTAAAAGCTCATGAGTTTTTCATAAATATTTTCAGATTAGATATTAAAATAAAATATAATAGATGTGCCTTCTAAGTATTAAAATAAAGCTATGAGTTCTGAATTTGATTTCATAATTACTCCAATAAAAAAAAGTAGACAGAAAATTAACCTTAAATTTATAAAGTGACAAAATGGAGCCCTATTATCTCGGTTCAAATAAAAGCTCATAAGAAGGAAACACCTTGTAAGTTGAGTCATCACTTTTGAAAGTTTGATGTTCAACTTCGGAGGTATATGAAGTAATTTAACAATGGATCTCTTAAAATGTGTTACTTTCCTAGGGATTAAATCTTTGTGACCAAATTCACAAGAGACTAATATGCAAAGAATCTCAGATATAAGTGAGAAATTGTATATCTACAAAACATTTGGAATATTAATTCTCATTAATAATCAGTGAGAAACTTTTCTATGTTGGATTTCCTCATCTAATAAATTTCATTACCTCATAAATTAGTTATAAGGTTAAGAAGATCATGCATACAGAAGTCTCTTTATTACTATATTCATAGTGAAAACTCAATACATATTAATTACTATATAGTGTTATCTAGCACTTATTAACTACTTTTTATATATCAGAGTGTCTTCTAAGGATTTCTCATGTATTAACTCATTCAATATTTCAGTAATACTGGGACTTTGATGTTATTACTACTCTCATTTATATATAAGGGAATTAAATCACTACAAGTTGAATATTCATGCCACATTTGATATGTAGTGGATCTAGACTCAAACACAGGCATCTAATTTTATCACTCCTTATAGATAGAAAAGTTAGAATTAATGGTGAAAATATAATTAGAAAAAGCAGAATTAAGTGGAAACAGTGTCAGACTTTATTTTGGGGGGCTCCAAAATCACTGCCGATGGTGACTGCAGCCATGAAATTAAAAGACGCTTACTCCTTGGAAGAAAAGTTATGACCAACCTAGATAGCATATTCAAAAGCAGAGACATTACTTTGCCGGCTAAGGTCCGTCTAGTCAAGGCTATGGTTTTTCCTGTGGTCATGTATGGATGTGAGAGTTGGACTGTGAAGAAGGCTGAGTGCTGAAGAATTGATGCTTTTGAACTGTGGTGTTGGGGAAGACTCTTGAGAGTCCCTTGGACTGCAAGGAGATCCAACCAGTCCATTCTGAAGGAGATCAGCCCTGGGATTTCTTTGGAAGGAAATATGCTAAAGCTGAAACTCCAGTACTTTGGTCACCTCATGCGAAGAGTTGACTCATTGGAAAAGACTCTGATGCTGGGAGGGATTGGGGGCAGGAGGAGAAGGGGACGACAGAGGATGAGATGGCTGGATGGCATCGCGGACTCGATGGACGTGAGTCTGAGTGAACTCCAGGAGTTGGTGATGGACAGGGAGGCCTGGCGTGCTGAGATTCATGGGGTCACAAAGAGTAAGACACGACTGAGTGACTGAACTGAACTGAACTGAACGAGTCTAGATGATCAAGTTACACAAAGTATTCATTTTTGTTTTGTTTTTTTTTTTTTGCTTCTGACTTTAATATTGTAATTGGATCTTTATATTCACTGATGTGTCATGATCTCCCTCAGCCAGAACCAAGATACAACAATTAAATAACTCTTTACTAATTCCTTAGCTGCCTTGGAAACTATTTCCCTTTTATTACTTATTCAGGTAATATACCACACAGCTATTTAGATCTTATTTGAAATCACATAAAATTTTCCATGAAAATAATTTAATGAAATGGGAGTTTAGGAAGAGAGGGACATGACTTAGTTATAAATATATATATATATATATGTAATATTTCAGTTAAGTTTGTTCTTTTAAATAGGAATTTTATCCAGTGAAACTTTAACTTAGGTCTGAACTGAGATAGTAATTATTTTTAATTTCTTATTGAGTCTTGTAGTTATTTTCATGTTTGTTTATAATTGTATTTCAGACAGTTACAATGTAATAAATACCAGATGCTGAATATACAGAGATAATCATAACACAAGAGGCACTATTTAAATAACAGTTCAGACCTTCTGGCCTGAAATTTTAGCTCTGCTTCTTGACTAACTAGTTTGATCAAAGTGCTTAAGTTCACTAGATCTCCTTTTCTTTTTCTGTTAAATAGCATTAACTACAAGGTAACTGAGAGTTATATGAGCTGCTGCTGCTAAGTCACTTTAGTCGTATCTGACTGTGCAACCCCATAGACGGCAGCCCACCAGGCTCTCCCATCTCTGGGATTCTCCAGGCAAGAACACTGGAGTGGGTTGCCATTTCCTTCTAATACACGTGAAAATCCTTTATATGTGTATGTAGTATGTGTATATATATATATATAAAATAATGAAAATATTAAACTACAGAATTTTGCTTTTATTATAGTTTGAAAGTCATAAAATAATATAATTTTTTATCAAGTTAGACAAAAATGGCTCTTTTAACTTTAAAATTTTTCAAAATATTGATTAAATCACAAACTCTATAATGATGCAAACATACAAGATAGTTTAGTATTATTATAAATTAATATTTTATTAAAATAATCTGAGTTTAATTCAATACCAATATGATGGAGAAAGGTCATCTTAATAAACTACATGAAATGCTTCTTTTAAAAAACTAATTTTAATACTTATCTTCTATGTTTTAGGTTAGTCAAAGGATAAAAGTGTATTTACTGCTGATGATGTTGAATAGACAAGAAGCATATGAGTTCTGCTTTTTTGTTTCTTAAATGAAAATAAATGTATCACAAAACCGATCAAACAAACTTTTGGAAAAATAACATTTCATTCCTAAATTTTTTTCTAAAAAATTTACATAAAATAAGTTCATATGTACTTCCATATGCACTGCAGAGAAAGCTTGTTTCTACCAATAAAAAATTTTTGTTATAATTTTGTTTATTCAGATTTTTAATAAGGTTTAACAAATCTTTTCTGCAATATTTTCATTGTACGTCACTCCTGCCATATCAGTCCTGGTTGAGGGCAAGAAGAAACAACATGTAATATTTTGAGCTGACCTGGACTATAAATATAGGGAACGTGATGCTTAGGGAATCATTTGGAGGCGTGTGGAAGGGGAATCAAGGAACTACAGGGGCCAAAGGGCCTGCTCAGGTTTGAACATACTTCCTTAGGTGGAGGCTTGCCTCCCAATTGCCATGAATCTGGTAATGATTGCAGAAAGCTGTGACATCCTCTTGACTTTCAGGTCCCCATGACTTCACTTATGTGTAGAAAAACAGGAATAAGCTGAAAGATAACCTTTATTGACTTTCATTCAAATCTTGCATGAAATTCCGTTTTCACTTGCAGAATGAAATTCACTTGCAGAACTCTGGCAGCAAGGGCCTTGAAAAAATGGTTTTTAGTGTCAGACTTTATGGTACAGGGAGGCCTGTGGAAAGAAGTGGCAATAGGGCAAGCAATCCCCAGTATGCTTCAATATCCCACATACTTTCAGTATAGTATATTTTTAGAGCTCTAAAGGAAATTAAGAGATTTGCAATGGAGTAATTCATATTATTACATCTGTTCAGTTCAGTTCAGTTCAGTCACTCAGTCGTGTCCGACTCTATGCGACCCCATGAATCGCAGCACGCCAGGCCTCCCTGTTCATCACCAACTCCCAGAGTTCACTCAGACTCACATCCATCGAGTCCGTGATGCCATCCAGCCATCTCATCCTCTGTCATCCCCTTCTCCTCCTGCCCCCAATCCCTCCCAGCATCAGAGTCTTTTTCCAATGAGTCAACTCTTCACATGAGGTGGCCAAAGTACTGGAGTTTCAGCTTTAGCATCATTCATCCAAAGAAATCCCAGGGTTGATCTTCAGAATGGACTGGTTGGATCTCCTTGCAGTCCAAGGGACTCTCAAGAGTCTTATCCAACACCACAGTTCAAAAGCATCAATTCTTTGGCACTCAGCTTTCTTCATTCACAGTCCAACTCTCACATCCATACATGACCACAGGAAAAACCATAGCCTTGACTAGACAGAACTTAGTTGGCAAAGTTATGTCTCTGCTTTTGAATATACTATCTAGGTTGGTCATAACTTTTCTTCCGAGGAGTAAGCATCTTTTAATTTCATGGCTGCAGTCACCATCTGCAGTGATTTTGGAGCCCAGAAAAATAAAATCTGACACTGTTTCCACTGTTTCCCCATCTATTTCCCATGAAGTGATGGGACCAGATGCCATGATCTTCGTTTTCTGAATATTGAGCTTTTAGCCAACTTTTTCATTCTCCACTTTCACTTTCATCAAGAGGATTTTTAGTTCCTCTTCACTTTCTGCCCTAAGGGTGGTGTCATCTGCATATCTGAGGTTATTGATATTTCTCCCAGCAATCTTGATTCCAGCTTGTGTTTCTTCCAGTCCAGCATTTCTCATGATGTACTCTGCATATAAGTTAAATAAGCAGGATGACAATATAAAGCCTTGACGTACTCCTTTCCTGATTTGGAACTAGTCTGTTGTTCCATGTCTGGTTCTAACTGTTGCTTCCTGACCTGCATACAGATTTTTCAGGAGGTAGGTCAGGTGGTCTGGTATTCCCATCTCTTTCAGAATTTTCCACACTTTGTTGTGATCCACACTGTTAAAGGCTTTGGCATAGTCAATAAAGCAGTTGTTTTTCTGGAACTCCCTTGGTTTTTTGATGATCCAGCAGATGTTGGCCATTTGATCTTTGGTTCCTCTGCCTTTTCTAACTCCAGCTTGAACATCTGGAAGTTCATGGTTCAAGTACTGTTGAAGCCTGGCTTGGAGAATTTTGAGCATTACTTTACTAGTGTGTGAGATGAGTACAATTGTGTGGTAGTTTGAGCATTCTTTGGCATTGCCTTTCTTTGATATTGGAATGAAAACTGACCTTTTGCAGTCCTGTGACAACTGCTGAGTTTTCCAAGTTTGCTGGGATATTGAGTGCAGCACTTTAACAGCATCATCTTTTAGGATTTGAAATAGCACAACTGGAATTCCATCACCTCCAGCTGGTTTTGTTTGTAGTGATGCTTCCTAAGGCCCACTTGACCTTGCATTCCAGGATGTTTGGCTCTAGGTGAGTGATCACACCATCATGATTATCTGGGTCATGACGATCTTTTTTGTATAGTTCTGTGTATTCTTGCCACCTCTTCTTAATATCTTCTGCTTCTGTTCGGTCCATACCACGTCTGTTCTTTATTGTGCCCATATTTGCATGAAATATTCCCTTAGTATCTCTAATTTTCTTGAAGAGATCTCTTGTCTGTCCTGTTCTATTGTTTTCCTCTATTTCTTTGCACTGATCACCGAGGAAGGATTTCTTATCTCTCATTGCTATTCTTTGGAGCTCTGCATTCAAATGGGTATATCTTTCCTTCTCTCCTTTGCCTTTCACTTCTCTTCTTTTCACAGCTATTTGTAAGGCCTCCTCAGACAACCACTTTGCCTTTTTGCATTTCTTTTTCTTGGGGATGGTCTTGATCACTGCCTCCTGTCCTTAGTTCTTCAGGCACTCTGTGTATCAGATCTAATCCCTTGAATGTATTTGTCACTTCCACTGTGTAATCATAAGGAATTTGATTTATGTCATACCTGAATGGTCTAGTGGTTTTCCCTACTTTCTTCAATTTAAGTCTGAATTTGGCAATAAAGAGTTCATGACCCAAGCCACAGTCAGCTCCTGGACTTTATTTTGCTGACTTTATAGAGCTTCTCCATCTTTGGCTGCAAAGAATATAATCAATCTGATTTCAGTATTGACCATTTGGTGATGTCCATGTGTAGGATCATCTCTTGTATTGTTGGAAGAGGGTGTTTGCTATGACCAGGGCATTCTCTTGGCAAAACTCTATGAGCCTTTGCCCCACTTTATTCTGTATTCCAAGGCCAAATTTGCCTGTTACTCCAGGTATTTCTTGACTTCCTACTTGTGCGCTCTGCTGCTGCTAAGTCACTTCAGTCGTGTCCAATTCTGTGCGACCTCATAGACGGCAACCCACGAGGCTCCCCCATCCCTGGGATTCTCCAGGCAAGAACACTGAAGTGGGTTGCCATTTCCTTCTCCAATGCATGAAAGTGAAAAGTGAAAGTGAAGACGCTCAGTCATATCCGACTTTTAGCGACCCCATGGACTGCAGCCCACCAGGCTGCTTGGTCCATGGGATTTTCCAGGCAAGAGTACTGGAGTGAGTTGCCATTGCCTTCTCCGCATGTGCGCTCTAGTCCCCTATAATGAAAAGGAGATCTTTTATGGGTATTAGTTCTAGAAGGTCTTGTAGTTCTTATAGAACTGCTCAACTTCAAGTTTTCCAGCATTATTGACCATGGCATAGACTTGGATTACTGTGATATTAAATGTTTTGCCATGGAAGCGAACAGAGATCATTCTGTCATTTTTGAGATGGCATCCAAGTATTGCATTTCGGACGTTTTTGTTGACTATGATGGCTACTCCATTTCTTCTAAGGGATTCTTGCCCACAGAAGTAGGTAGAGTGGTTATCTGAGTTAAATTCACCCATTCCAGTCCATTTTAGTTCACTGATTCCTAAAATATTGATGTTCACTCTTGCCATTTCCTTTTTTGACCACTTCTGATTTGCCTTGATTCATGGACCTAACAGTCCAGGTTCCTATGCATTATTGCTCTTTACATGATTGGACTTTACTTCCATCACCAGTCACCAGTCATATCCACAACTGGGTGTTATTTTTGCTTTGGTTCCATCTCTTCATTCGTTCTGGAGTTATTTCTCCACTGATCTCCAGTAGCATATTGGGCATCTACCATCCAGGGGAGTTAATCTTTTAGTGTGCTATCTTTTGCCTTCTCATACTGTTCTTGGGATTCTCAAGGCAAGAATACTGAAGTGGTTTGCCATTCCCTTCTCCAGTGAACACAGACATGTGTGTTAATATGCCAGTGGATGGGCTGACTTAAATCCAATTGAACTTATTTTTTTTCTTTCATATTTCTAAAAGTAAGTTTCCATTTTCTCCTTACTTATGTTGTTTTTTACATAAAATATGCTATCCCTGTTTTTGTTTCTCTGTATGTGTTTTTTCTTGGTTCTGTGACTGCTTTAAATTTCTGTCAGTGGTTTTGAGCAATTTTACTATGATGGTCCTTGGTTTCATTTTCTTTATGCTTCTTGCTCTTGAATTTCTTAAATTGGTGGGTCATTGAGCTTCTTGATACTGTACTTTTATAAATTACTCTTAGAAGTTTTTGTCTCTGCAGAATTGTTTAATCCTCTTTTCTTTCACTGTAGGGACCCTAATTGCACAAATATTAGCAGGCTTGAAAATGTCTCAAAATTCACTGCTATTTTTTTAATTTTATGTTTTTATTTCTGTATTTCATTTTGAATACTTTCTATTATTGTATTGTCAAGGTCACTAATCTTTTCTTCTGCAGTGACTAATTTGCTGTTGGTAGCATACAGTGGAATTTTCTCTTCAGACATCTCTAAAGGTTTATTTTAGGTCTTATTTGTATATTCCATGTCTCTACTTAACTTTTTATTAAGCATTATAAACTGCAGTTTGTAATAGTTATTTTAATATTTGTTGTTATCAGTTGCTAAGTCGTAGCTAATTTTGTGTGTGTGTGTGATCCCGTGGACTGTAGCCCACCAGGCTCCTCTGTCCATGGGATTTTATAGGCAAGAATACTGGAATTGGTTGCCCTTTCCTTCTCCAGGGGATCTTCTTGAGCCAGGGATCAAACCTACATCTCTTGCTTCTCCTGTGATGGCAGGCAGATTTTCTACACTAGTGCCACATAGGAATCTCTGTTTTTATATAGTTGTCTATAAATTCTGGCATCTGTGAGATTTTAGGTTGTTCTTTTTAAATTTATTTTTAATTGAAGGATAATTGCTTTAAAATATTGTGTTTCTGCCATATATCAACATAAATCAGCTGTAGGTATACATATGTTTCCTCCCTCTTCTTTACCCTCCCTCCCATCTCCTACCCCATACCACCCATCTAGGCTGTCACAGAGCACCAGTTTGAACTCCTTGAGTGATACAGCAAATTCTCCTGGCTATCCATTCTACATTTGGTAGTGTTTGTGTACCAGTGCAATTCTCTCCATTCGTTCAGTTCAGTCACTCAGTCGTGTCCGACTCTTTGTGACCCCATGAATCACAGCACGCCAGGCCTCCCTGTCCATCACCAACTCCCAGAGTTCACTCAGATTCCTGTCCATCGAGTCAGTGATGCCATCCAGCCATCTCATCCTCGGTCGTCCCCTTCTCCTCCTGCCCCCAATCCCTCCCAGCATCAGAGTCTTTTCCAATGAGTCAACTCTTTGCATGAGGTGGCCAAAGTACTGAAGTTTCAGCTTTAGCATCAGTCCTTCCAAAGAACACCCAGGACTGATCTTTAGAATGGACTGGTTACATTTTGTTTGTTGAATATTTTTTTGTATTCCTACAGAGTTTATTAAGCTTTATTCTGAAACAAAGTTAATATACTTGGAAACAGTTTGTTTCTTTTGAGTCTCATGTGTAAGTTTTGTTAGGGGTGGTTAGAACAGTTTGTAATCTAGGAATAATTATTCCTCACTATTGAGGCAAGGTCTTCCTGATGGCTCAATGGATGAATAATCCACCTGATCTGCAGGAGACTTGGGTTCGATTCCTGGGTCCGGAAGATCCTCTGAGGGAGGAAATGATAACCCACTTCATCTTTCTTGCCTGGGGAAATTCCATGGATAGAGGAGCCTGGCAGGCTACCGTCCATGAGGTTGCAAAGAGTAGGACATGACAACTCAAGACTGAGGCAAGATTCTTCTAAAAGCTCTACTAGATGAATCCGAATAATGAGTTTTTCTAAGCTATCAAGCATTATTTCTGTGTACAGTATGCGTGCTAAGTCACTTCAGTCTTGTCTGACTCTTTGCCACCCTGTGGACTGTAGCCCACCAGACTCCTCTGTCCATGGCCTCCTCCAGGCAAGAATACTGGAGTGGGTTTCCATGCGCTCCTCCAGGGGATCTTCCTGACCCAGGGATTGAACCTGCATCTCTTAAGTCTCCTGCACTGGCAGGTGGGGTCTTTACCACTAGAGTCACCTGGGAAGCCCTCTTTGTACAATGGGCATTATTTAATCCTTTTAGATGGATCTTCCTCTGGCCTCAGGAAAGTTCCTTACATGCATGCATTGACTGAAAAGTGTTCTACTGAATATTCAAAGGGTACCCTCTGCAGGTCCCCAGAGCTTTCTTTCAATGCTGCTGTTGTTTCCGGTACTCTGTTCTGCAACTATAGCACCTTGTTCTCCCCAGACTCTCAGTTCAATCTTCTGTTTCAATACTCCTGGATTTCCTCTCCCTGAATTATAGCCTAAAAACTTTCTCAAAGATATAAGCTAAAATAATCATAGGATCATCTTATTTGTTTCCCATATCACTGTAATCATTCTTTATTGTTTGATGTGCAGTGTCTTGAAAACAACTGTTTAATACATTCTGTCTGATTTTTTATTATTTCAGGCAAGGAGATAAATTTAGTTCATGCTATTGCATCATGACCAGAAACAAAAGTATGATTAAACTTCTAAAAATCCATTTATATATGTATTTCACCTTAAAAATAAAACATATATTTGTGCAATATAATGATGTCTTTAGTCTTGCACTTCTCTTTTCAATGTTTCTCTTATTACTCTTTAACTTCATACATGCCAAACACATTAATTTAAATTTTTTAGTACAAAATAACCATGGGTGAACTAAGGGAATGGAAAGATGCATTTTATTGTAGTTTGTTATTCAGTCCCCCAATCTGGTCCAACTCTTTGCAATCCCATGGACTGCAGCACGCCAGGCCTCTCTGTCCCTCACCATTTCCCAAAATTTGCCCAAGTTCATGTCCATTGCACTGATGATGGCATCAAGCCATCTCATCCTCTGATGCTCTCTTCTCCTTCTGCCCTCAATCTTTCCCAGCATCATGGACTTTTCCAATGAGTCATCTATAGTTTAACTAGTTAATATTTTTAGGCATGTAATAAGCATTTTTTCTTGGTATGTTAAGTAATACTTTTTTCATGATTGACTGAAATTGGTTAAAACAGTATTATAGTGCATCAAAAAGTTAACATGTACAGTTGACCCATCAACAATGTGGGAGTTAGGGGCACTGCTGGGGGCCAGTGTGAGGAACTCCACCCATGGCAAAGGTCATGAGGAAAGAAGCTTGGCATACGCAAAGGCGTGATCAAGCCTCAGGAAACCCCCTGTTCCCGAGGATCTACCCCCCAAACCAGAGTACTTTACGAGGAGCTCTCCCCCATAACCATTTCTCTCAGAGAAGGAGTTAACTTGCAGCTCCAGTTAATAAAAATTCCTGGGCGTGACAAGAGTGTTTCAACTTACAAACTCCTCTGAAGGTTCTCTGGCCTGCCTGATCAGGTTTGTCTGGCCACATGTGATTGTTTACAGCCTCCCAACCTTGAGAGGCACGAGATGCTTGAAAACTTTCTAAATACAGACTCTTTTAAGAAGTTAGAAAATTATTAGTATAGTTTAGTGGGTTGATTAGGAATTATATTGGTGAAGGGTTTTTTCATTTGTCGTGCCAATAATTACTGCTAATTCCCTGCCCTGGGTGTGACAAGGGTGTCTCAGGTCAAACCTCTCTGCTGACAGATTAGCTTGTGTGACAACCTCTCAACCATAAACAGCACAGAGAGTTTGGAGTATTAGCATAGGGCTTCTTTTTTCATTGATGAGTCAAAGATTGCCATCAGGCCTCCATATCCTTAGGCACCTGGGAATATATTAATCAATGTATCTGGAATATAGAAGAGGAAATATAGTAGTTTTTGATGTTAGCAATACTAGACTTTTTGAGTTAATGAATTTTCTCTTTTATTATAGACCACTGTACTTTGTTATAAATCACTGTGTCCTTGCTATGCAAAAATGTAACTTTATCACTACCTTAAGACTAAATAGATCTTATGGGAAATATTGGTGAAAGGTTTTTCATTTGTTGGGTTGATGTTTGCTGCTAAATCTCCATATTCCCTGCCCTTATAATGAATATAACTAGCATATAGGAGAAATAAGTATTAACCTTTAAGATTAATCATGTTAAACCTTAGGTTAAGTAAATTCCTTTCTTGATTGTAACTCACTACACCCTCACCCTATAGGAATGCAACTTTATTTGGAGGGTGGCGCCTGATTTAAGAAAAAAAATCACCCCTGGAAAAATAAGTTTTCTGGTTAACTGACCAGTATCAGAAAGGGCCATAAAATGTCAGCAGGCCTCATGGCCAGAAGATGATGTAAAAACCCATAAGACCTTTGTATAATTTTATATGAAGCACCTGATTGTGACAAGGGTCAGGTCTGCTGACCCCTGCTTGACTCTGTATTCATCCCTATGTATAACAAAAGGTATATAAACAAACCTGAAAAATAAAGAAATCGGATCAGTTTCTGGAAAGACTGATTCCCCCATGTCATTTCTTTCTTGCTCCCCATTTTTCTGGCTGAATTCCCATCTGGAGCATGGATGCTATTCCACGTAAACCAAGTTATTCAGCCTCTTTTTCTCCACTAATTTTCCTACTACACTATCTGTTTCTAATCTATCTCTATATCTGTAATTAAGATTTTTCCTAGGAAGCCGATTCCGTCCCCTCCTTCGAATCACCCTGGATCCACCGGGGCTGGACCCCGGCAGGGAACCAACATCCTGCAAAGTCAAAAATTCTTGTACTGCTATGTCTGCCTCAAAAACAAAGTAATTCATAAATGACTGATCTAAGTGCAGAAAGCTGAAATAGTTTGAACAGTCTCAAACCCTATTTCTCAAACCCTGAGATTCCACACATGTGATCTCTAGTTGAATGCACACTTTTCCCTATATTTCAGTTCAGTTCAGTCACTCAGTCGTGTCTGACTCTTTGCAACCCCATGAACCACAGCACGCCAGGCCTCCCTGTCCATCACCAATTCCCAGAGTCCACCCAAACTCATGTCCATTGAGTCGGTGATGCCATCCAACCATCTCATCCTCTGTCGTCCCCTTCTCCTCCTGTCCTCAATCTTTTCCAGCATCACGGTCTTCTCAAATGAGTCAGCTCTTCCATCATGTGGCCAGAGTATTGGAGTTTCAGCTTCAGCATCAGTCCTTCCAATGAACACCCAGGACTGATCTCCTTTAGGATGGACTGGTTGGATCTCCTTGCAGTTCAAGGAACTCTCAAGAGTCTTCTCCAACACCACAGTTCAAAAGCATCAATTCTTTGGCACTCAGCTTTCTTTATAGTCCAACTCTCACATCCATACATAACCACTGGAAACACCATAGCCTTGACTAGATGGACCTTTGTTGGCAAAGTAATGTCTCTGCTTTTGAATGTGCTATCTAGGTTGGTCATAACTTTCCTTCCAAGGAGTAAGCGTCTTTTAATTTCATGGCTGCAATCACCATCTGCAGTGATTTTGGAGCCCAGAAAAATAAAGTCTGATACTATTTCCCCACCTATTTCCCATGAAGTGATGGGACCAGATGCCATTATCTTCATTTTCTCAATATTGAGCTTTAAGCCAACTTTTTCACTCTCCTCTTTCACTTTGATCAAGAGGATCTTTAGTTCCTCTTCACTTTCTGCCCTACGGGTGGTGTCATCTGCATATCTGAGGTTATTGATATTTCTCCCAGCAATCTTGATTCTAGCCTATTCTGCCTCCAGCCCAGTGTTTCTCATGATGTACTCTGCATAGACGTTAAATAAGCAGGGTGACAATATACAGCCTTGACGTACTCCTTTTCCTATTTGGAACCAGTCTGTTGTTCCATGTCCAGTTCTAACTGTTGCTTCCTGACCTGCATACAGATTTCTCAAGGGGCAGGTCAGGTGGCTTGGTATTCCCATCTTTTCAGAATTTTCCACAGTTTATTGTGCCCTGTACTTAAAGATCTGTAAAATAGAAATACAGAGATTATGTTTATTGAAACAGTCTACATATAAATGAACCCACATAATTCAAAAGCATGTTGTTCAAGACAACTCTATTTACATCAGTTTTACATACTTGTAACCACTGAAATACATACTTTCAGGGATTCAGGGATTAAACAAAAGTTTTAGTGTTCAACTTTAGTAAACCTGTGGAAAGAGTCTGGCTTCCTGGAACTTGAGACATCTTTTTCCTCTCTTTCTCTCTCTATGCTATTTCTTTGGATGTTTGGATAAAAGTAAGCTAATGTTTTTAATTTTTTTAAATTGAGTGCCTATACCATAGACTATATGTGCATAAGGTGAATAGATGCTTATATAGTAAAATCAATTAATATTTTTCCATAAGTAATATATTATCTTGTTTCTGTGTTAGATGTAAAGAATTCTAGTCTTTTTGTTAAATATTTGACTCTTCCTAAGGTGTTACTTATTTGTTTACTTTTATAGAGAGCACAGCTCCTCCCTCACAGTTTTGTTAAACTTAAATATTTAATTCACAAAGTGCCTCAAGATCAGTAGGTAGAAATAATTTATATCATGAATGTAAATTTGTTCTGCTAATTGCATAAATATTGAAAACATCCTAATGGATTAGGTCAAGCTTAAAATATGTTACGTTTCAAGTTATTATTATAATGATGTATAAAACTGAAACTTTTAGTGCTTACACTTTTTCATACATGGGAGTGGGGTTTTGCTTTATGACACGGATTTATATAACTGAGTCCTGAACAAACGTGTTCTGATAAACCCTTGGTTACAGGTAGAGAGCAAGTTGGCAATAGGATAAATTCTGTCATGGTGAATTCTTGGAATTTGAGCCTTAGATAAATTTTACTCTCTTTAGTGGCTTGTGCTTAAAAATATATTTAATGGAAAAATTAGCTTTACTAGGTAAAACTGTTTAATTCAGATAACTCTCATTTATTTCTAAAGTGATCTATATTATACATTTTATATGATACTACTATTTGCCATTTAGAGTCAACATAGTCTAAATGCTAAACAAATATAGAATTACATATAATTTTTCTATTTAGATAGGAATGCCTATCTATAAAGAGTTACTGAACTAAATATTTTCACACTAAAACAATATGATAAGATATTTAAGGGAAGAAATAAAAATATTTAGTTCAGAAAGTGAATTATTTTAAAAGTTTCCTAACAGTAATAGTCTAGGTTTTGATTTTTGAGATTTCTTTGCTCTCTTAGCTAGAGAATAAGATGAGTATTCAAATGGACATGTTTCATGTCCTCCTTCTCACCTGTAGTTTGGGGTCATTTTGCCAACCAAGACAGTATACTTCATTTTACCATTTTTGATTTTTATAATTCATCATTATTTTTATAAGTACAGTCTAAGGGATTTTACTGTCTTTAAGATTTCTCATCCTGTAAGTAGAACTGAAAGGTTTGATTTGAAAGTTATTAAAAGAAATAGTAGTAAGCACAATAAAAGATTCTGTTATTCATCATAATGAACAGATGTTCTATATTATTTTTCAGTATTGTGAATGTGATTCCTCCACTTAAATAAGTGAGATAATAGGATGAAAAGATTATCTTCACTGTTCTTTGTGAAAACATAACTGATGCTGTAGTACAGTGTTTTAAATAAATATATATGATTGACTGATATGAAGTGGTACATAGTAATTATGTTAGTATTTATTTCTGTTTCATTATTGAAAATACAATATATAATAGATAAAATATAGAATGGCAATATAGTTGTATCATATATGATGATATGCCTTTATTTAATGTCCCACTTCAATAAATCTCACATTTTTAGTATATTGTTCAGACTATATCTTTCAATGATTATATCCTACTGCTTTTAAATACTGGAAAACATGAAAAGAAATACAAAATTCTAATAGTCATGCATCAAAATCCATTTATATGTTATAGTTGAATTATTCACAATAGGAATAACAAAACATGATATTTTAATATATGTTGTCAATTAATAACATATAGTAATATCAACAAATTGTTGCATAAATACATTTAATTTAAAGGTATAGGATTCCATTATGTATTATAATTATTCTATGTTAATTCTTCTAAATGTCAGATTGCTTTCTAAGTCTATATAAATTAGCCAGTTTTATCTTAATACAAAGGAGGCATGATGTTTGGGTCTTTCTTAATCAAACCTGTTTTTCTGTTGTAAATTAGAAACTAATAGATCATGCAACACTTGTTTCATACTGAACAATTTTAGAAAGGTGCTTCCAAAAAATAAATTATTTCTCTATCCCTGATCTAAAGGGCAAGAGTCAGAGTTGAGTCAGGGAAACAGAAATCATACTAGTTCTTTCAATAGAGAGAATTTAATAAAGAAAAAGGTTATACAGGTGTTGAAGCACTTAATGAACAAGGAAGAGAAACAGTCACTCCAAGATAACTTCAGGAAACAGGTAGCCTCCCTTCAGGGTTAGAGTAGAGAGGGAGAAGTTGAGGTTATCCATATCTACAATTTCAAAGAGAAATTCTTCAAATCTGAAGCTCAGATGTTAGAATGTCAGATGCTACCTGGCTGCTGGGGCAGCTTTTCCTTCAGCAGCTTGGACAGAAACTCATTATGTTTGGTTCTAAATATGTCAAGGTACCCTAGAGTTTAGAAGTTACTACTACATCTGGATTTCAGTGCCATTGCTGAAGTGATGCTGGAAAGCAGAACCATCTACAAACCTTGGCAGGAGAATTCTTCTAAGTCCCATTCCCAGTCACTGGGACCAGCGAGGGCTGGCATTAGCATTTGAGAATAGTGCTCTGAGCCTGGTCAATGATCGTTTGAGTGCTGTCTTCCATTTCCCAATTTGTTCTCTCTGACCACATTCTAAAGCATCGGTTTAACCTGTGATCCCATACTACTTGTCACATTGAGTCTTTGAGGTGTCTGAGCCTGTGGTTGACCTGAATTGCTGAGGGCATCCTAAGGAGAGGGCTCCTCTCACTGGTTGCTATGGTGCTTCTTTTGAATTATCACACAAGTTTATACTACCAGAATGGTGTTGATTTGGATGTTTCTCCCTCGTGCTGGACACAGGGGTGAATTGAGGGTTCTGGGTTATGCAGCGTTCACTATTAGTCTTTGGGCTTAAGACACGTGTATGGGCTCACCTGTCAGATGACGTCTGTCTGTGTTCTGACCACAGTGCCTTCTCTAGTCTACAGCACCTGAAGGAGTGAGGATGGTGGCAGGTATCCTTCACCTTGTGTGCTTCTTGCCACTGGCCTCCAAGGTGGTCAACTTATCCCTTCCATAGTCTTCATGGTATATGTCACGAATTCTTGTGAGAGTGACCATGACTTTCTCACCTAAGAGCTTGAACGACTGATGTTTGGCAATGATCAAAGGTCCTTCAGATTGTTATCTTCTCTTTCCTCTGATTGATGTGGTAAGGCCCAGCTCTTCTAAGCCATTTATAAGCTGTCCAAGACAGGAACAGTAGTCCCTAAACAAGTAAAACTGCTGTTTTTGCTCTACTCTTATCCCTTTACCTTATTTTTCCCCACTCATAGTAATATGCATAAGACAGGGATTTAGTCAATTTTGAAAGAGATTACATTATAGGCATGTACTGATTATGAACTTGAGGGCTCAAGAAAACACAATTAGGAAATGTATTATCCTACCTTAATACTATAAAATTCCAAACAGTAAATTTAACATGATTGAATTGTTATTTTTTTTTTTTTTAATAATCTGAGCAAGACTAGCTTTCAGGTGCTAATAGTCAATGAAGCATAGTAATAACTTTGGAGACAATCATTGAAAGCCAATATTCTCAAGTGGCCCAATAGATAATGCAGCATCATGAACAATAGTGTAAGCATTGTTCATAGCACTAAATAAATGATGTGTGTCTCAGAAGTATTTAGGCTTGGTTCCACTGTCTATTAAGTGGGCAATAGCATTATGTCTAAAAACAATGTACATGCCCTTATTAAAAACACTTTATTGCTAAAAAATTCTGTCTCTGATCCTTCAGTCAGTCATTGTAATAACATCAAAGATGACTGTTCACTTATCACCATATAAAATATAATAATAATGAAAAAGTTTGAAATATTGCAAAAATTACCAAAATGTGACATATGATTCAAAATGAGCAAATTCTGCTAAATAAGCAGTGCTGATAAACATGCACAATTGCCACTAATTTTCAACATAGAAAAAATACAATATCTATGAAGATAGTAAAGTGAAGTATAATAAAATGAGGTATACTTGGATTAGGAAAATAACTATATTGTTTTAGTCAAGCAAGCATTGAAAAGCCTTTGTAGTTGTTGCTGTTTAGTTACTAAGTCATATCTAACTCTTTGAAACCCAATGGACTGTGGCCCACCACGCTCCCCTGTCCATGGGATTTCCCCAGCAAGAATACTGGAGTGGGTTGCCATTTCTAGGGGATCTTCCTGACCCAGGGATCGAACACACATCTCCTGCATTGGCTAAGCCAACAGCTATAGCACCATGACTAATAAGAGTCACTCCTGTTTTTTTTTTTTTTTCCAGCATAAGACATAAGAAATTATCCAAGAATGGTATATTTGAAAATAGAACACATGATTTGTGCATTTCAAGATATATACATTTACCTCAAAATAAAGAGATCAAATTGCCAGCATCTGCTGGATAATGGAAAAAGCAAGAGAGTTCCAGAAAAAACATCTATTTCTGCTTTATTGACTATGCCAAAGCCTGGCTTCAGCAATACATGAACCGTGAACTTCCTGATGTTCAAGCTGGATTTAGAAAAGGCAGAGGAACCAGAGATCAAATTGCCAACATCCGCTGCATCATGGAAAAAGCAAGAGAGTTCCAGAAAAACATCTATTTCTGCTTTATTGACTATGCCAAAGCCTTTGACTGTGTGGGTCACAATCAACTGTGGAAAATTCTGAAAGAGATGGCAATACCAGACCACCTGACCTGCCTCTTGAGAAATCTGTATGCAGGTCAGGAAGCAACAGTTAGAACTGGACATGGGGGGGGCGGTCCTAAGATGGCGGAGGAATAGGAAGGGAAGACCACTTTCTCCCTCACAAATTCCTCAAAAGATCATTTCAACGCGGAGCAAACTCCACAAAACAACCTCTGAATGCAGGCAGAGGACATCAGGCAACCAAAAAAGCAGATCATTGTCTTCAAAACCAGGTAGGAAAAAATATAAAAGACGAGAAAAGAGACAAAGGAGGTGGGGAGGGAGCTCCGTCCCGGGAAGGGAAGCCCGTCCCGGGAAGGGAATTCTAAGAAGAGAGGTTTCCAAACACAAGGAAACACTCTACCTGCCGAGTCTAAGGCGAGCCTTGGAAACACAGAGGGCAACATAACAGGAAGGAAAAACGAATAAATAATTAAAACCAACAGATTACGAGCCCAACAGTAACTCCCCCAGCGGAAAAGCCGCGCAGACGCCTGCAGCCGCCGCTAGCAAGTGGGGGCAGGGCAGGGAAGCGCGGGAGCCGCGGGCTGCCGCGCTCGGTAAGAAGCAGGCAGAAACGCCCCACGCGTAACCAGAGCGAACGAACTTGGGCGAGCAAACCAGGCTGGGGGATAGCTACCACGCGAAAAGCGCGAACATAAGACCCTGCCAGGACCGCACATAGAACAAAGGACTGAACGGAAATAGCCGGCTGCAGACCATCCCCCGCCGGGGACAGGCAGCCAGAGCTGTAAGGGCTGGAAAGGGGCAATCGCAGCCCCGGAGAGACTACCTAAAAAGCGGGAGGCAGTCTTCTTTGCTGAGACTTCAGGGGATGCAGGACAGTCACCACCCGCCTCACAAGGAGCGCCAGCAGTACACCCAGAAAACTGAGCAGTAGAAACAGAGAAGGGGACAAGTCCCGGCGACCGCGC